>NW_020228137.1:0-20177 GCF_003070985.1 Temnothorax curvispinosus
AAGTATCAGAAAAAAATTTGTTGCTTGTTTAGGTACTGGCGTATTGTCTGAATTTGTTGCTCTCGAAATATCCAAGTTCCGAATTTGTTGCTTGCAAAATAAGTACAAACAATAGCAACAAATTCAGACAATACGCCAGTACCAAATTTAAACGAGCAATAAATTTTTTTCTAATACTTTACTCTTGTAACTAGCTGCACGCTGAGGTTTTCCGCTATTGTTATACTTATTTTGCAAGCAACAAATTTGGAACTTGGATATTTCAAGAGCAACAAATGCAGACAATACGCCAGTACCAAATTTAAACGAGCAACAAATTTTACAAAATTTACTCTTGTAACTAGCTGCACGCTGAGGTTTTCCGCTATTGTTCATATTTATTTTGCAAGCAACAAATTTGGAACTCGGATATTTTAAGAGCAACAAATTCAGACAATACGCCAGTACCAAATTTAAACGAGCAACAAATTTCTTTTTAATACTTTACTTTTGTAACTAGCTGCACGCTGAGGTTTTCCGCTATTGTTATACTTATTTTGCAAGCAACAAATTTGGAACTTGGATATTTCAAGAGCAACAAATGCAGACAATACGCCAGTACCAAATTTAAACGAGCAACAAATTTCTTTCTAATACTTTACTCTTGTAACTAGCTGCACGCTTAGGTTTTTCGCTATTGTTCATATTTATTTTGCAAGCAACAAATTTGGAACTCGGAGATTTCAAGAGCAACAAATGCAGACAATACGCCAGTACCAAATTTGAACGAGCAACAAATTTCTTTCTAATACTTTACTCTTGTAACTAGCTGCACGCTTAGGTTTTCCGCTATTGTTTATATTTATTTTGCAAGCGACAAATTCGGAACTCGGATATTTCGAGAGCAACAAATTCAGACAATACGCCAGCACCAAATTTAAACAAGCAACAAATTTTTTTCTGATACTTTACTCTTATAACTGTCCGCACGCTGAAGTTTTTCGCTGTTATTTACACTTATTTTGCGAGCAACAAATTAGCAACAAATTCTTACGTTATTGTTATGTGTAATTCCGTTATTATATGTATATTGTCACGCTAACTTAATCTTCTTTTAGCGGAACATCGTTTTTTAAGAAAACTTACAGAGCAACAAATTTTTTTTTTTGGCAACTTTTTAGCAACAAATGAGCAACAAATAAATATATTAATTAGAATCAATTCTGCTCACTTTGTTCCGCTAACTTATAAGACGTGATATTCACGCATATCTTACCAAATTTTTCAACTTTGCAATTTATTTTTAAAACTATTTCTATACGGAAAGAACGGTTTTGCTGAAAATTATAAAAATAAAAATTATGCTGATACAGATTTAAAAATAATTACATTAAACCATTAAAATAATTATGTAGAACGCTCAAGTATGATAATAATGTTGCTAAAAGATATTCTAGCATCCAACTCGAGACGTCCAATATAATGATTTAAATGGTCCAACATATAATTGTTTTCAGATCTATATCATAGCTAAATTTTTAAATACTTTAGCAAAATCATTTTCTCCGTGTAAGACAGCTCTGTACGTACTTCAAGTCGGTATCCGACGTTAAAACTTTATTGGAAGACGTTTTATGGTCAATCAAGTCGCAGGAAAAAAGAACGAAAAGAACATTAAAGCCCCCGCATAGTCAAAAATATTAGGAACAAGGAACAGATATTAGCGATTAGGAATAAGAAATTATGCAGGAATAAAGCTGGATGCACAATGAAAAACAGGCACTAGAAACAGGGAATAACACATGCAATAAATTTTTAACCTATTGGAAGCCGTACGTGTTTAGGTCGACTATATTCTGCCTTCTTTCTGCCGTTTGGCGTAGGTGTAATTAGGAAGGTAAAACAATCATCTCTTTAATCCGCTTCCTTGTGATTAAAAAAAATGAGCTAACGTGCGTCCCTCGCGTCATTGCGGTGAGACGTTTCCGCCGATTTTGATGCCCGAAAGGATTAATTCTTCTTTTTCTTTTCTTCTCTCTTCCCCGTTCTCTTTCGTCGTAGGCGCAGATACTCCCGGCGATTGGTGTACAATCGGCGCGTAAACGACTCTCCTACATGCGCGGTTTTTATGGCATCGTGCACACATGTCCACCACCTACACCGTTAAAGACGATGAGGCCGTTTCTCCTTCGTCGCGGCCGCTATTGAATCGCTTGACCCACTTTGATAAACTCGCGTCGGAATAACTCAATAGTACCGTGTCGCGAGCCGACATAAACAGTAATTATTATTCAACGTCCCCCGGGCCGCGGCGTTCCGGCTCGCGGGAGCGCGCGCGGTACACGTTATCGGTACGTGCATCAATTTATCTAGATGAACGCCCGCGTGTCCAGGGTGCACTAGACGTGGTTCTCACTGGAGCTTCGCGAAATTAAACGCGACGCCGTCGCAATTATTTTTCGTAGCGATAAGGAAGCGCACCATTACCCGAACCGCGCCGCGCAAGAATCTTGGCACGGGGCAGAATCTTGGGACGGGAAAGAAGATTCTACACGGGATTCATATCCCGGGAAACGTATTTTAAACGTTTTAAATTGACTTTTTCTCTCGATTTATCGATATTTCCATCGTGAATCTTTTAAGGATGACGTATTCCGCCGATTCGCATTGCTCTAACACGATATCTTTCTTAATTGACGGCAGGTATGGCGACAAGTATGTCATATAAACTGCAAGAGAATTGCGTTTTAATATTATACAAATTTGCAGTCGTCACAGATAATCGCATATATCTTTCGAGGAAACGCAGATATAGTTTAAAAAGTTGATAGTTTAAAGTGCTTTTATTATTGGACGATCGCGAAGTGATTACCGAGTATAACGAAATAATTGCAAAACATTTTCTTAAAAAACGTGTTTAAATACATGCATTCAAAGTTAATTTAGCGTACTTTTCTGGCTGCTTATTATTTAGTAATCTGCAAGACTTTTAATTACATTCCCCACTCCCTATTTTCCCGTGGCAAAATTTGCCGTCGGTTATGCTGACAAAATTCCATCTGCCGTCGCGTGGCGCCCTCGCGTTGTTATCAATAACTAACATCTCGCTGATATGTCTGATACATCTGATATGAGAAAAATGATAATTATATGCAAGTGTATATGTACGTATTGTGATAGACTTAGGCGCGTGTCACGTTCGGTCACGCACACAGCCATGCAAGATTCTCTTTATTTTTAAAAAGGTCTATTGACTCTCAATAATGCGTACTCCTGATACTGACGCATTTTAGAGCACGCGTAACGCCCGCGCACCTTACAAACGAAAAGAGACGACGTAAGAAAGGGAAGAGAGTGTGTTAAAAGGTTTAGCACGGCGGAAACGTTCGGTTTGCTCAGCCATGCGTATTTAGAATGTCCGATTTCCATATAGGTAGTTATTTTAATTTTTGTTTCTTGTTTGTATATATATACTTCATTTGTGTAGACTTTGTCTTGGAATGATAAATAAGTGAAAAAAGCGAACGTGTGCAATGTCACTTTCATTCCACTTCTACTGTCTATGTAGAAGTCAATTAAGAATAATTCACTTTGTACTTATGTATTACACAAACAAATCTTTAATGAACTTTACGAATCGCGAAACTTCGAGAGCATCTTTTCGCACAACAAGGTAGGTAACTATATAGTAATTCTATAAAAGACATAAGCACGAATTTAAGGAATCTTATTTGCAAAAGTAATTAGCGGAGATACATTAAAGAAGTTTGTTACAGATTTGTTTTCTCTGCATTTTCTGGATCGTAAAAAGATACAGATATGTTGGAACGTTATTTTTCTTAGAAGCTTCAAAGTGTTGTTAAAGTACGTAAAAATTACAAATGTTTTATAAACCTAAATTAAGCCTCTTTGCCGCTATTGAATGCTCTCTCTAAAACTTCAAATGCCACGCAAAATTGTAATTCATAGCTCATCATGACAAACGACAAAAGATTACGTTTGTAAACGACGAAATTGATAGCTGCGATTTTTCAGCAATTATTCCGCTAAAATAGCGGTTCTACATCGTTCACGGTGTATACGTCACATTTACGAACGTTTCTAAATACAACGCTCGATCGGCCTTGCTGCACGAGGAGCCAAGGTCGCGTCCCAGATTTTCGCGAAAATTAATCACGAACTCCTGTCGGTGCCGATGCCGCGATTTTGAAAAATAAGCGAGCGCGCGATTGATTCACGCGCGTGCGCAATTTCTGACGCTTCCCTTCGATTACCATCCGACAGTGCTGCTCGTCTTTGCGTCATCAGGATCAAAATTATATAGAATATTCGGTAATCAGGTCAGTCGTTACAAGCGAAGCGATATGCTCCATCGAGAAATGAAGAGATCTATTAACGAAATCTTAACGAACTTTTAATCAGATCTCATGTTTTTTTGTAAATTTCTCAACAATAATCTAAATAATTAAATCGATATTAAATTTAATACTTGACGTTTGATATTTTGGTAACTACCCGTTTAAAATAACAGAGAAATCTACATAAGACGTCTAGATAACGTTTAACGAAATGTCTGAGAAATGGAACGTTTATTTCTCTCGTTTAAAACAATGAACATATGAAAGAGCGAAGGATAAAGTTGCTGAGACATAACTTAATCAATCATATATCTGAATTATTTATTAAGAATTAATTTTCATTATATACTTTTATAATATCGTGCATCTTTCATCAGTGGTGCACATATCTCTACATTACTTCTATATGTAGCGCGTTAAATTTTGAAGTCATTCCGCTGAATTCTGCGCTGATCGCGTCTCGCCTCGTCACACCGCGTGGAAACGATCCATCTCGTTCCGACGCGCGCTGAGTCCCGTCACCCCATCCGTTCAATCCGCGTCGATCCGCGCTCATACGTACGTCTCGTGCCAGTTATGATGAATTCGATTGGGTAATACCGGCGCGGTGCGCCGCGCCGAGGCATAAGAAATGACGCCATGGGACACGGTCTGTGGTTTTTAATACGCGTCCTACTTTCCGCTATCTCCTCACGGGCATGGTGCGGCGCGGGCGGGGCGGGGCAGGGCGGGGCGAGACGGACGGTCGGCCGGCCGGCCGAGCGCGTGAGCGAGCGAGCGAGCGAAGTATCGCCTTCTCTCTGCATCTCCTCCTCCCTTGCGTCGCGACTCGTCGCGCTTCTCTAGTTACGCTCGCGCGTGAAGAAGCGTGACGCGATTGGCGCGTGTCGGTAGCTCAGCCTCTATCTCTCTACCATTCCGGTATGACTTTGCGTTACTATCTCTTTCCCTTTCACCGTTGCTATTTCCCTCTCTTTGTCGTACGCGTATCACCATACCTTCGCCAGTAGTGGTCGAGATAGACCGACGAAGAAGGAGAGATTCGCCAGGTAGACGGCGAGAAGAAGAGAGCTTGTGAGTTGCAGAGAGGGAACGGACGAAGAGACGATGGGATAGAGAGAAAAGAGGCAAGGAGGACGAGAGTGCGAGATAACGACGCGCGCGCGGCGCGTGTTATATGTATATGGCTAGAAGGACTGAAATTGAAAGTGGTCGTCCCACTCTCTGGCCTACTGACCTGATTACCCACTGACAATGACACGAATCCTTGCCTCCCACTCCCAATCTTTGTACTCTCCCGCGTCTCCCCTCCCGCCATCGTACCGACCTCTCCTCTCTCCCTCCGTCCTTTCTCAGCCGCGTACGTGGACGCGCGGGCGCCTTCTCGTATCTATCGCTCGCCCCGACGACGACGACGGTGGCGGTGGCGGCGGCGGTGGCGCAGGCGTCGTCCACGTCTACCACGAGGACGCGCAGGTAATGCTTTTTTATCTCGGTATCTATAAATCGTCGCGCCGCGGCCGCAGCCGTGCCGTGCAAATGGAGGTCGCGATGCGCGAAGGCCATGACGAGGGACGCAACAAGTGCATTTCCGAAATGACGCGGGTCGCCTAAAAAGGGAGCAACCCTGGTTTGATTCCCGGGAACGAGGCCGAACGTGATCGAGCCTTGCGATCCAAACACGAAAGAATTCGGGATCGCGCCGCGAGATGATGCATCGGCCCTCGCTCTGGCAAGGGGTAAAATTGATTTTTTTTCATCGAATTTATGAATTCACGAAGGACAAAACTTGGAATATTGATAATCGGGTTGGCTAACGTGTCCCAGTTTCGCTAGGACGGTTCCACAATCGCATGTATCCGAGCTGTATTCATATTTAAATGACCCACTTTGGGAATTAGAGATCCAGTTATGTATTGTTAAAACGCGCAAGATGCAAGTTTTTAGATAAATAGGGCGAATGAAACTTTGCTCTGATGGCATTGTACCAAAAGAGTAGGCGATAAATCCGTAATCCAGTCTAAAACGCTCCGCGTACGCTCATTTTCAAGCACAGTATGCAGCCAAAATCACCAAAGTCGAGCATTGCAAAGAAACGTCCAGCTATTAACAGCGTGATCGCAGTGATCGATGAGAGATCAATTTGACGATCATTCTCTTTAATGTTAACGATCCAACGCATTAACTCGAGAATAGTCATCTGTGGAAAGATTTTTATACTCCAGCGTTGAAAAATGAAGCTTATATCACAATTAAGTATGATCTTGATATCTTTTTACTGATCGAGAATCCACATAATATGGGGCATTCTGTGTGAAATTTTCACATTTTCACCCTGATCTAACTTCAATAATTTTGTCACTTTTTTCCGAGAAGTATTCTGAAAAAGAGAAGATACGTATTTTTTGGTTTGGGCATACGATCAATATTTCCGACAGTGTAATTTTTGTAAAAATTGAATTTTTCGGTAACTCTACTTTTTAAAACGTTAATATCTTCAAAATGTTCAATTCTATCGAAAAACGGTTCTGATAAAA
Organism: Temnothorax curvispinosus; assembly: GCF_003070985.1. Classification (NCBI taxonomy): domain Eukaryota; kingdom Metazoa; phylum Arthropoda; class Insecta; order Hymenoptera; family Formicidae; genus Temnothorax; species Temnothorax curvispinosus. Next base: position 6,875 of record NW_020228137.1, read on the forward strand.
TTTGTTCAGTTTAAAATGAATTACATGATGTATATATTCTTTTTAATTTTTGGACAGTCTAAAGTTGTATTATACGATGTTAAAGAGGAAAAAATCGTTTTTCGTAAAGTTCGCCATTTTTTTAAATTAGAAACTAAATTTGTAAAAATTTTATTAAAAATTACGAAATTTTTAAGACCTCTTGGAGCATGGTAAGATTTTTTTCGAAAAGTTTTATTTAATTGAAGTTTTTGTAATAACCTGAATTCAACATTACTCGGACTAAAATAGTCAAAACGCATCCGTTAGTAGCAGATTAATATTATATATCTTGATATTGTGATGTTACGAAATAAGAAAACATTTTTCGGTGTCATATTTCATTAGCCAAAACGAATTTTCTGTACAAACCCTGTGTTACGTTTTCTAACTAATTCTATTTAATTAAACTATAGTACTCGATATTTTCAGTGCATTGTCCGAATTGGCAACGGAAAAGTTATCGCTAATAGTTATTTGTGTAACAAGTGTCGTAAGATGAAAATTCCCGGGTGCGGAATTTACGCACGAGCCGAAGGCGAGTGCGGTAACCGCACCCGGGAATTTTCATCTTTACACACGGCTTACACTCCCTATTTTATGTTGCAAGTGCCTGGAAAGTGGTATATCACGCACGCGTAGCGTGCGTAATGAGGCACTTTCCATGCACGTGTTGCATAAAAGATATTTCCTTTTGAAAGATATAGCTTGACTTGTCACCGCGCGCGTGAGACCTGTGTGAGTATGTGATTTGCTATCTACAATGCTGATAAAAGCTAGATATATATTTATATTAATATTTTTATGTTGAAGAAAGCTACATCTAAAATAGTTTACAATTGTTTTTCTGCAACAGAATTTTGCTATTCAAACCATTTAAAATTAAAATAATTTAAAAAATATGTTAAAGTAACACAATTTGAACGTATTTATTAAATGTGTTAAAATTTACAGAAAAAGAGTGTTGATTTTACTCTATAACAGAAGTGGGAATAAAAATTTACAGAAAAAGAGTGTTGATTTTATCTTACTGCAATCTTAACTTCAACATAAAAGTTATGTTAATTGTACACAATGTTAATTAACCTCAAATTACGATCAGAATTACATTTCCTTTCTGTTGAAATATTTTAACATAATATCGGTGTTACCATTTAACACATCCATATTATATTAAATTAACACAAAAATTTGAGTGGACGTTTGGAACATGTGATTTATGTTATATTTAACACAAATTTTCCAACGGTGTGGGCCCAAACCAAAAAATACGTGTTTTCTCTTTTTTTCAGAATACTTCTCGGAAAAAAATTGTCAAAATTATTGAAGTAGGTCAGGGTGAAAATGTGAAAATTTCATGCAGAATACCCTATATATACTTTTCATTTAAAGGTTCTTGGGGGTCAATTATGTATCTTGAAACGAGGTAAAAATTATAAAAGTGAGAAAATTTACTAGAATACTTATGATTTCATTTGTCGAAATCTAGTATCTGTTTACTTTTGTAATTTTTACCTCGTTTCAAGCTAGATACAAGATAATCGACTCCCTAGGACCTAGGTTAATCTTCGCTCGGAATTCCCAACAGCCGAATAATTGACTTCGTTCTGGCGAGGCATATCAGATCAAGCGTATCAATTCTTTCTTATATAGCGGAACGAAACGTTTTGAAAACGGTTGCGTGCTCGTGGGAAGCGCGTCGGCGATAAATTCTAACGGATGGCACTTTCTCGATAAGAGGATCGGGAACAAATCGAATTACATAAACGTTTTAAGAGCGAGTATTTTTATAATACATACCAACTTTACTCATGCGTAGAAATGGCAGCCTCCTTTTTGTCGTACGTTAACTTCTCCTGTCTCGTCTGTGGCTCATTAAACATATATCGTTTATTGAAACACTCTCATGAGATGTTTTTACTGTCGTGCCCCGTTGACGAAATCCCGTCTTACATTTTAATTCACTCGCTATGTGAGGTAATCTCTGCGGCAGCGTGTCTTTTTTTAGAAAGGGCTCTGGGCCCAAAAGTGTTGTACGCGTACAAAACAGAAAGATCAAAATCGTTAATGTCGATGAGTTTAGAAAAACCAACGAACTCCTATAAGTAGTTTAATTATTATTCTTAACATAGCCTTCATTCTTAGGAAAAAAATACGTAGTGTATTCTTAATTGTAACGTATGCAAAAATTTATAATATTTTAATTATTTATTTAATGCCCGATCATTGTGCAGCGTTTACATTATATAATAAGGGATGATAGGGAAAAGTAACCAGAGTAAACTGAGAAAGAGTGTCAGGGAAAAGTTTGCTACGTTTAGAAATTGCTTCTAGGAGGAGAGATCTAATACAAATCTTGAAATGCTGCGAAACGACGTATTTGGTTACCAAAGACTATGTTAGGTGCTTTCTTGAAGCATGGTTAAGTAATATTGACAAGCGAAATTTCGGCCCTTCTCAGACAGGTTAGTATGATTATCTCATTTGAACATCCGCAGAAGAAAACAGGATGCGGGCACTTCTTGCCCGCTTATCGCCTGGCAATACTATATTACTTCTCTCAGAGTTAATGAAACGCGTCGTTCATGCAAAAGCATTTCTTCGCAGCGCTTCCGTGTACTTACAGGATAGCGCACTCAAAATAGAACGTTTTACCTTACTGACTTGCGCGCCAGTTGAATGCCGAAGTCATTATCACTTGGTCATGATCCGGCACTAACATGGCCCGCGACAATTTTCCCGCGGTAATCATTTCCAGCGTCTATAAACAACATGGTGCAGAGTACTCGGAGTATGCGGCGTTACCGGTCTCGGGATACAGTGTTGCGGCTACATTAATTCCTGATAATTGCATATTGCTTTTATGAGTAATGCTCCATCTGCATTTACGCTTTGCGATTCGGTATGCTCTCAAAGCAATTGGGCGAGAATTACGTATATGTGGGGCACGGTACGTTAAAGAAGTTATTTTTTAAAAACTATATATATATAATTTTTTTTCCTTCTCCATGATCTAGCTAGGGCAATTTAGGCGAAAAATAACTTACTCGGTATTTGTTTCTATATCTTACTTTTGCAAAATTACGTGTTTTACTCTTACGAGGCAATTTTTTCTTCTCAATCAATAAAATACAAGCATAAACCGTTAGATAGAAACTGATACCGAGTAAGTTATTTTTCGCCTAAATTGCCCTAGCAGAAGAAAAAAAAATTAGAAAGAAATATTGTTTCCAAGTTCAATCCATATTTACAATTTCTATGACTGTTACAAGTTTCAAGAAATCAAGAGATTGATCGAATTTTTCACTTCGGATTTGGTGCGTCGATAGCATACCGGGCCTACAATAAGTCGGCGACCAATTCACGACCCCCGGGGGCCTCTCCACTCTTGCTTTCGGCGCTAAGGAGGCGCTCTTTCAGTAGGATTTCATAATCCTTTTTCCAACCCGGGCGAGCCGCAACCGGCCCACGAAGTGCACACACACACGCGTTCCCACGTACCTTTACTCTTCTAACAACTGCGTGTCGCGAGAACTATCTATACGTACTTGTGTATATGTATGGATGTGTACGTGGCCAAACGCGATTCTCGTGCGTCCGCCTACTTTCGCTAGTTTGCATAAGAAACGTACGTTGAATTAAGAAACCGAATACGCGTATTCGGTTAGCGCATTCGATAATACATCCCGGGTAACGCGGTCTCTAACAAATATATCTTCTTTTTTTCCGTTACTTTAAATATTTATCCGTGACGAAAGCGAAAGTTAGAATCACGAAATCAGATTGGTCCAGATAGGTGAATAATTGAATGTCTACTAATCTTTTGAAGACGCAATTTATGTGATAGAAGCCTTGCCATTTCATGATAATGATGAGATCAAAACTTGAAGAAAGTGTTAATATACCGACTATTTTTTGCATAAATTATTTATATCGAATTAGATAATTTTGGTTGGTATCAATTTCTCTATAGATTCTCTTATTGTGTTTTAATTTGCGCATCTCGACTTTCGAAATGGTGAAATTGTTGAACTGCCAAACTTTCTCGTCTTAAAAGTTTTCGCGTTGAGATCGACACTGGTTGATTTTTCGGAACAATTTACGAACAAAAGTGAAATTGTACATATTTTCCCTTTGATTGCAATCAACGCCTGTGGTTTCTTGTTCATTATATATATCTCCTCCTTAAACGTTTTACATTTTTCGATAAAAGTGAAGTGTTACGAAAAAATACAGTTAATAATTAATAATAAATTATAAATATAGATATAGGTGTTGAAATAATTTTTAAATTTTTTTCGAAAATGCACTGAGAAAAAAACTTGTTAATCGCAAAAAATATTTAGTCCGATACGAGCAACTAAACATTAATTGAATTAATTAATTCTTGATTAAAACATTTTAAAGGTTGACTTGAATGCACTATACCTTTTTTAGTGCAACTTAATAATAATTGTTGAAACAACTAATGTTTAGTTAACTAACTAACATGTTTAGTTGTTCGTATCGGACTAAATATTTTTTGGGATTAAAAAATTTTTTTTCTCACAATCAGTGTGGAACAATTCTTATTATATATAGGTATTACTTATTATTTTATATTTATACGTTCTATTTTAGATACTATTTATCATTCTATATGCAAGAAACCGTGTTTTTGAAATAAGTTTTTCTTTCACGAAACCTTTGATCGTTGAAGAATATTATAAGTTTAATCTGAAAAAATTATATGATTACAATTTCGGCAAATTTGCATGCGCAATTTTTGATTTGTTGTTAAGAGAAGAAAGTTGTCAAGATATATAAGTCGCAAAAAATTAGTCCAGTCCCTGCGGTATCGGTGCACTCTCGTTCATTGAATGCACGCTACATCGCGGAGCTTTGCAGCCGCCCGCCGGCGCCGCGGCTGCATAAATCTGAACGCGTATCTGACTCGAGCGAGCAAAGGTTTTCCCGTATGAAAATCGAAGGACGCTCGGTGTTCAGCCTCGCGTTTTCCGCACGCGCGTCGCGTGTGGGGGCGCTCGAAATACATGAAAAAAAAGAGCGAGTGCGCGCCACGCACTATCACCCCATCCACGCCATTTCAATGGAGGTCACCCAGTGAGTTAAGTGGGTCTCGACCACTTGGTTAGTGTGTCATGGCGTACTTGTTGCTGAATAAACTTAATCTCAATAGCGCAGTTAATAAGCCAATCGCGACAGGCTCACGCGATCCTCTTCCCTTCTTCTACCCTCTCTCTCCCTTTCTCTCTCTCTCTTTCACTCTTTCTCGCGCTCTCTTATTTCCCATTCTACATAGGCATTTTTTACAAATGTTTTTTTCAAGGGTGTCGGGCTGTTATGATCGAAAGGATGACGAGTTATTTTAGACCGAAGACTCGGCGAGGGTTTCGCGCGAAAACAATTTTGCGACGATTCATCTATTTTTGTAATATTAAACAGCGCTATTTAAAATTAATCCCACGTTAATTATTTATACTCAAGGTCGTGTGTTTAATATTGTCAATAATGCATTTTAAAGACTAGAATAGTGATTCTACATTTAAATTAATCTCAACATATATCTCAACAGTATTTTAGGATTTTTAACTGATATATATTTTTTTATTTTTCGACTGAAAAATTTAATGAATTAAGTATAATTTTATGAATTATGTTGTTTGCATAGCATCAAATTTTAATACTGCGAATTCTTTAATGTTGATTTTCGGAGAAATATTTAATTACGAAGATCCTCTTCTAAAAAGGAGATGTGAAGTTTATTGTTGTCGCTTTTCCGCGATGCCGATTGGTTCTCTTGCTGCGCTTACTTCATTTGCAGCTGTCATTGTATATTTTGACAGTTGTGTGTATCAAGGAGTTAATAGTGTAATAGTAATAGCATAATGTTAAAGCTAAATAGCGCGCGCGAAGCACGCGTCTGTAGTGTCTAGTATATTAAAAATTAGATTTGTTGCAAACAACGCTTCGAAGAATGTAAAGTCCAAGTATAAACAAAACTTTGTTTCTCAATTAAATTCAAGTGAATTTTGCTTTATAAAATTTAAGAAGAACAGAAAATTCTAATTGCTAAAATATATGACATCAAAGATGGGAAAACTAAAAATAATTAATCAAATTTTTGCTAAAAAAAAGTTAACTTTGTGTTTATCAAAGAATTATTGCTGATCTCATTGTCAGTATATCGATTCGTGTATTCAAGAGTAATTCGTTCAAGAGTAATTGAACATTTAAATGAAAATGCGAAATGTTATTGTTACAAAATATTGTCGGAGAAAAATATGAAATTAGCTGCATTGTTTTTCTTTTACTCTTATTCGAGTGTCGCTTTTTTTACATCGATGAAGCGTGCAATAAGTTCTACATGATTTCAAAAATAATTTACTAACAATATTGAGGGAAGGTTTAATCTTCTGTTCCGTGACACGCAAAGCTCCTTAGTGTACACCTGAGCTCTCAGTCAAGAATTAAGCTCCTCGACGTTCCTGTAATAACGCGATCCAAACACGCGATGGACGATGTGTCTTATGTCTTTTTCCAGAAGCGCAATTACGTTACGATCACCAAACGCGCCTAGTGCACGCTGTATAAGTTAAATTAGTTGTTTGTTACTAACATTAAACCTCAAAACAATCAGCATACTATTTTTTATATCTGCGATATAATAAGAAAGAATAGAAGATAACATAATGGGGTCACAATTAATGGCGTCGTACAATTAATCACACAACATGAATCAAATTAAGCGATTAAGAAATAAAATTTCAGCTATGTATTAGAGACATTTAAAACAAGTATCGAGATACTTGTTTAAAAAAAAAGTTTATTGCGTCGTCGTAACACGATTAGCGGCCGATTCAAGCGATTGCGAATGTTTCGAAAAATCTATATATTTGGATTTTATAAAATTCAATCGTCCTGTCACTCTTATCGTCGTATCCCATCCATTCAGATCGCCCGACTACCTCGGTGACCCCGTTTCGCCCACCGGCAGTCGATTTCGCGAGCTCGCAATTTCTGTAACTCACGTACACGCGGCTATCGATTATAGAGCTTAAGGCTGATTGTTCACAAGAGACGCGCGCGAGTAGGCTTATAACTATAATTTCAGACCGGCGCAAATGGAATCACAGCATATTTTTCTCTTTTTTTTTATTATTAATTATATATTACTGTACTGCGCTAAGTCTGTGACGAAACGGAGTAAAATAATGTTGCATTACTTTGGATATATTTAGTAATACGGATTTATGTCTCCTTGGGGTTGATTTTGTTTCTGGAATAAGATTTGTGAAAATAAACATGCCTGACCACATCGTTGTTAAATTGCAAATGTATAAAAGGTTTTTCTAAATAATGCGGAAAGCCGAGATAAACAAGCAAAATTATAATTTATGAAGAATTAGATGAATATTATGCCATTGTAAAATAATTCGACTAATAAAAATTATATGTAGTACTGTATATTATACAATATATGAATAGAGGAAAGTCCCCTATTATGAGATAGGCTCCTAATATGCGCTTTCTGCTAAACTAATAGGCCCTATCTGTTGGTTCCACCATGAACTTATTGCCTTTGGGGTAAAACCTATTTAGTGAAAAATTCATTGTTTGCCACTGATAAAAAAATATAGTTTAAAAATACCATAATTTTACTATAATTTATAGTATCCTGCGGTGCCAAGCATATAAAATAGTACTCTTTACTTAAAAAACATAGTTGATATAACGTGAAAATATAGTTCGTAAAATTATAATATTTATTTCGTATAACGATATGGGTATGGTTGTTATTACTAAAAAATATTGTTAAATTTAACATAAGATTATAAAATACGAATAACTATTCGTATTTTAAATCGAATAATACTAGTAGTATAAACGAAAAATACGAATAATACACTAGGAAAAATGTTTTGTTGTACGAACCAAAATTTTATATATATGTATATAAATTATAATATATATAAACATTATATATTTAAATTATGTGTATATACTATGTGGAGTAGGTTGTCAGAAGTGAGAACGTTCTAACTGACAAGCTTGAATGCTGGAGAAAACCCGCTGAGCTGCCCTAGATATAAGGGTCGATGTCGAATCTTTCTTACGAGAGAAAATACCGGCAATGCGCCGCGTAGCGGGCGCGAGCCGAACTCTCTTGCCGCACGCGCCCTTGTATACATAAAATATACTAAATTGTTTGGTTAGGAGGACAAGGCAGTTTTGTTAAAACTACTATAATATTTTGTTTTGTTGGAGACACTAAATTTTTTTTCCCAGTGTACTAGTAGTATAAACTATATACGCATGGTACCGAGAAGCAATGAAACTTTTTACTATAAATTATAATAATTTCGAATCTTATATAGTAAATATGATTCATATTACTATAGTATTATTAAAGTTGCGGTGACTTTATTCGAATAGTAAAATGATGTATTATTCTATTCTTTCATTTTTACTATATAAGATTCGAAATTATTATAATTTATAGTAAAAAGTCTCATTGCTTCTCGGTACCATGCGTATATAGCTTATATTACTAGTATTTTAGTACAATTTACTATTAAAATGAGTACTCCGACTATAATTTTTTTACCATGCAATTATAGTCAATTTTATCATCGATTTTTTTATGATCGTGCGTGTAGTCGTTGCAGAGAAAGAAATTGTGAAATTGGATGTTGTCAAGTGTCATGGATATGAGTCTTTAAACTTTGTTTATTATATAATTAATAAATATTTGGCAATAAGTTTTGCATGCAGCGATAGAGTAAGGTCGTATTAATAGGAAAGTACGGGATATGTTGAGTTGCTCAATTGTAGAGATTAGATTTAGTGATCGTGAAACGCAAGGCGTGGTGCTCGTAACATATGAGATACTCAGGGTACTCCTGGGTTGCTGGAGTATGAAAGTTATTGTATAGTAATAAAAGAAGAGAAAATACTATATTAACGTTAAGGGAAGGTTTATACGAATTTATAAGACTGTGCTGACCTTGATTTGAGAGGGAATAGTGTAGGGGGAAGATTAGGTACAATATTGAGTATAAGTGGGTTTACGATTGTTGCAAATATGCTTCTGCATCACATGTGTATTTGAGAAACATTAAATAAAGGTTTTTAATAGTAATACTGATGTATTTTGCACTTTATTAACGATTTCCCGGGGTCTCTCATATTAGGAGCACACTTTTGCGATTTTGCCGAAAGCTCATTTTTCACATTTTTCTAATTTTCAGCAAAATTAATATTTAAATTAAATTTTTATTTCAGCATCTTAAAGCTCATTAAATTCCCTTCAAAATGACCTACTATATTTTTCAATTCTGCCCATAGACTTCCGGCAATCACACAAAATAGATATCTCATAATCGGGTACTTTCCTCTATATAAATGCCATTTGAAAAAATATAATGCATAACGAGTATTTCACCAAAAATGTTTCTTCTCTATTTTGAAAATTTCTAATACTTTTTAATATTAAGTAACGTTTATACACTGAAAAAAAAGTTGTTAACTTGACTAAATATTTTCAACTGATTATTATTTTTAATTGAAATATTTAAGTATTTGAGTCAAATTACGTCATGTTAGATTTAATATGTCGTATTTAATTTAAATACATAAATATTTCAATTAAAAAAATTATAAGTTGAAAATATTTAGTTAAGTTAACAACTTTTTGTCTCAGTGTATATTACTTTTTTACATTATAATTCACAAATTATATACAATAAATTAAACGTTTTTTTATGGTATCCTTATGGGGAAATTTTTGGCACGTAAAGAATTAATAATAGACATGACGTTCGCACCGTGGCACGCTAATGATGATAACAGCCGGTTTTGTTAGAGAACCACGACCCAGGGCAAGAAAGAAGAATTATCTTTAGTATATACGTCCGCCGTGGCGTGCTGGTTTGTAGCAGATCGCTTCAGTTTCGTGTCTCTCATGATTTGAGACCCTGAAAAGGAGGGAGATCGGGAGAAGGACGGACGAAGAGTCGATACGTCGAGTATATCGAGATGATTTCGCGACAGCCCCGAATCCACCATGGTGTTTCAAAGGCAGACTGAGAGTGACCTTGGGCCTGATTTTGCTTTGCCGATCCGTTTTGACGGTATTATGGCGCTCCTCGATCGTCTGCGGCCGCAAAAACCGCAAGTCAATGTAATCACCAACGTACGGCCGCGCAAAGCGTCCCGCGATAGTTCTAAAATCACTCGATCGGATTATTATTAAGCACGTAAAAAGAGGAAGAGATTCGTGGTTGACTGATCGCGTGGCGGCTACTCGTGTAGAGTTTTACAACTGACCAGTATTGGGCCATTACTACCAGATTTTTTTCTATTGTGTCCATTGGCAGTTAAAGTACTGGCCCAATCAGATGATAACTTGAACCCAAGAATAGCGAGCGATAAATGGTCCACGAATGTCAAATAAAAGTTTAGCCTTACTTAAAAAAGTAAGTATGTGAAAAACTTATTACCATAAGTATACCATTTTTACATGATGCTGATTGTTTTCTTACTTTGCTCACTGTGACTATCAATGCGATAACTGTTTTTTTTATCATTCTCAATCCTTTGCCCTTGACAGGGCGTGACGACGTTTTATGGTGACGTCATAGTGACACTTCTTGCTCGGTCGCTCCAAGTCCGCCGGTCCATTGCCAAGTAAGTCGCCCCGTAGATAGATCTCCCCATCAGGGGCCGCTGGTCCACCCATCTGCTTGGTGATCTTTCTCTTGGTCTCTTTCCATTGATCCTTCTCTCCTTCACCATTGTGTCTCCTTGTCTGGCTATGTGTTCAAAGTAGTGGAGGTAAGCCTGACTGATGCGCTTGAGGAGTCTTATTCTGATGCCTAGTTTTTCCAGCACAGACATATTAGTCCGGTGTGCAGTCCACGGGATCCGGAGGATACGTCGGTACACCCACTTCTCAAAACCCTCTATCCTCTTTCTGTCCGCCTGCTTGATGGTCCATGTCTCAGCTGCATAGGTTGCGATGGGAAAGATGAGGGAGTGCACCAGTTGTAGTTTGGTGTTCTTCGTGATGATTCTGTCCTTCCATATTTTGCTCAGTTTTATGGTGGCTGCCCTGACCATAGCCGTCCTTTTTCTGATTTCATCCCAACATCCTTCTCCGTTGGTTATCATAGAGCCCAAGTAGACCATTTTCTCAACGACCTCAAATCCAGACACTTCCCTCACATTGGGCTGATTATCCATCTGTCTGTCGATGATCATGATCTTTGTCTTAGCTCGGTTAATTTCCAGACCATACTCCCTACTGGTCAATGTGAGTCTCTCTATGAGAGTTTCCATCTCTTACGCGGTAGCAGCCAGAATTGTCGTGTCGTCGGCATACCTCAGGTTGCTGATTCTTCTCCCCCCGACGGAAATTTCTCCTTCCCAATCCTCAAGCACTTTCCGCATTATGTACTCTGTGTAGATGTTGAAGAGGATGGGTGAGAGAATACAGCCCTGCCTTGTGCCCGTTTCTGCTTTGAAGTTGCTGGATGTTGTTCAGTTGACCCAAACAGCTGCTGTGTTGTTCTCATATAGGCTTCGCACAAGTGCCACCAGGTGCCGCGGCACTCCCATTTTCAGCAGAATGGTCTATAGGGGTGTCCACTTCACTGAGTCGAACGCCTTGGTGTAGTTGACAAAGCAAAGAAAAACCTTGACGTTGAACTTCCTGGCTTTTTTTTACGATTTGGCGAACATTCAGGATTTGCTCCCTAGTGCCCTTCCCGGGAATGAAGCCACACTGTTCCTCAGCTATTTCCGGGAGCAGGAAGCTTTTTAGCCTGTTGTAAAGGATATGTAGGATTTTGCTCGCGTGAGGAATAAGAGTCACTGTCCTGTAGTTGTAGCAATCAGTGGGGAAGCTCTTCTTGTATATCGGGATGAAGATCGAGTGACGCTAGTCGTCGGGCCATCTTTCTGTCCCCCAGATGATGTTGCATAGATCCAGCACCGCATCTACTCCCGCCTGGCCCATGGCTTTGACACTTCTGCGGTTATGCCATCTTCCCCGGTTATGCGACTTCCCATTTTTTAACTGTCCGATCGCTTTTTCCACCTCCGAACGCAGAATAAGAGGCTTCAGCTCCAACTTATGGGGCCCGCATGTGGGGCCAAGCAGGCCATGGTTGTTCTTGAACAGGTTGGCGCAGTACTGTTGCCATGTTTCTGCAATGCCTTTTGGGTCCATGATTTTCGTGCCATGCTCGTCCCTGATGACTTGGGTTTGAGGCTTGAATTCCCTGGTCAGGTACTTGATAGTTTTGAAGAGCTCATGGGACTCATGTCGATTGGCGTGACGTTCAATATCAGAGCATATTTTTTTTAGGAATTTGTTTTTGTTCTGATTACATGCTCGCTTGATGACATTCTCTTATCTGTTAACTGATCCGGCGTAGTCGATCCGCGTTGTCTGCGTCACCCAAATTACTTCTAATGCGTCGTCTCTCCTCCACCAGTTGCAAAGTTGCGTTGGTCATCCAGTTTTTCTTTTTCCGGATTTTGATTGTTCCGTTCTCCCTGACTGCCTCCCCGATCCATTTTTTGATGTTTTTTTATAGCCGTTATTAATTGCAAGCAAGTTATTTCATGTTACAGACAGGCTTTATCAAGTCGAAATACATTAAAGATAATAAATAAGTTTTTATCAAAAGAAATAATTATTTAACTTTAATTTCATACACATATATTATGATTTTAACCGACTTCAAAAAGAAGGTTCTCAATTCGGCGAATATGTATGTGAGTATATCCACGATTTTCTCTGAAACTACTGGGCGGATTTGGATGCGGTTTTCACTGCCCTATAGAGCAATCCTCCTGGAAGGTTTTAGTGCATAAAATATCATGTTAGAACATCAGGGTACGGAGCAGTAAGGAAATATGCGATAGTAATTACAACTAATAAATTATTATTTTATATTCATATTAATTGAATGAAGCATTAATAAAAAAGTACACACACGCGCACACACACACACACACGCACGCGCACACACACACACATATGGAGGGATAAAAGTCATAGTGGTGTAAGTCAAATTTTTTTAAATTTTTTTTTGCGTGCATAGATGCAATCTATACAATATATAAATTGCATCTATGCACACAAGAAAATATTTTTAAAAATTTGACTTATACCACTGTTTTTACCCCTTCATACATATATATATATATATATATCTGTAATCTAACACTATATATATATATATATATATATATATATATATATATATATATATAT
>NW_020228138.1:0-3068 GCF_003070985.1 Temnothorax curvispinosus
AATTAACACATTATATTTTCAAATTATAATTCTTCCGTGTTTCTAGTTTCTCCCACCCGAACTTCTCTGACAATGTATTTGACCTACCTATTCATATTTCTACCTATCCATATCTTATTTCTTCGAAACTGTGCGGTAATGTAAACATTACCGCACTGTTTTGACTCGTGTATGGAATCGGCCATCCGTCGCACAGATGACGCGCGCGCAATAATGGGCCACTTTCCACGCACTTTGTAATATAAAATAGGGTGTGTAACACGTGCGGGATGAGAATTGGACACTCGTGCGGGTGTCCACTCCGCACTCGTGTCCAATTCTCAACTTCCCGCACTTGTTACACAAATAACTATACCAAACGCGTCATGTATATTCCTACCTACCCGTATTCATTAGTTTATTTATTAGTTTAGTTAATTTATTGTTTAATTTATTAGTACTAATTAGTCGCAACCTCGAGTACTCGAGATTAGGAAAGTATATATTAAAAATTTCAATAGTTTAAAAGATTTTAAGTTCGCGGCTAAGATTAAACTGAAAACGTCATCACTTTTCTGTCTCCACGATTACATGCACATACATATATGTGCAAGAAATATTATTTTACCTGTATGTATGTATTACGCAGATTATATTATATTACACATTAACATTCCATACAGCCGAAGCAAATATATGCTATATGATATACAGGTACCTTTAAACAATTGTTTCATTTTCTAACATTTTTCAGATGTACTGTAATATAATCGTCATATTTTTTTACACAAAAATACTAACGCAAATTATTCGGACATTTTCACTACTAAAAACTCAGATGAAGATAGTTTGTAATCAAACAAAGATACTGTTTCGGGAATGTGTGTGTACACAATAAGACCAAATTGTGAGCAATAAAAGCTTTGCAAATTTATTTCCAAACAATAACAATATTATTGAAATGCAATGTTGGAGCAGTCAGATAAAGCGAGAATGTAATGTATCATACATAATGAAGGAAGTTCGTGATGTATCATTCATCGAATCTATTCGTTCGTTTATCTTTCCGCTAGCATATTTTAGAGATGCAATTAACAGTTATTGCATAAATAAGAAAGTCGATACTTGTTAATTATAATTAAGTAATACCGTAATAATTATTACGATAAAAGTGCGCAAAACTTTAAAATAAAATTTTCTAATATTTTGAAGTCAATCTCACCATGAGCGAAAATAGTTGTGAGTTATAAAAGATCTATAGTAAAAGATCTATAAAAGTTCATATAGATCTAGGATCTAATTATTTAACTTCTTTTGGCAACTGCAAATTTTATACAACATATTTCACGGAAAGAAATATTGACTATTTAGCAATATATTCACAGCAGGCGTTGCGACCTTTTATCGATATTCTTCTCAACGCGCTTATCATAACGAAACTTGATAGCTGTTCTCGGGACTTCTTCGGCAATCGATGATTTAAACGCGTGTTGATTTCAAACGTAATCAAGATGAGATAACAAACCACAAACCAAATAATAACATTTACTTCGCCAGTGAATAATTAACAGTAAAGACTTTTTTAATCGAACTTACTTTGACCAAAACTATACAATGATCGTACTGTCATAATAAAAAAAATTATAGTCAGTAGGGTCGATTTAAAAAGTTTTTACAGTCATAACAATTCCGAGAAGCCAATAGATCTATCGTTTCCTCTCGCTGTTGCCAAGGGTTCAAAGTTTCTGGTATATTTTTTGTTCATTTCGAGTATAAAAAATCACGCGACTTTCTTACGTCGGTCAATCATCAGTCAATTAATTGTCGTCAGTCATTACCTACTTTTGGTAGCAAACAGTCTCCTGAGAAGGAAAATCGTCACTCATGTTTTGTTTATCTTTAATTAATTACAGTTGAAATATCACAATGTTGCATGTCACGTACATCTCAAGTAATACGTGGGCTTCAAGTGCTTCGCGTTGTATAATGTATATATAAAATATATATATGTGATAACACGATAAAATTTTTACTGTGACATAATTTATGGAATTAAGTTATATAAATTTTCTCAAAAACTAACATTTTAAAATATCTAAAAAACATGACATTATTTATAATCGTCAATAAATGATTGAAGGTATAAATTATTGTATATTGTTGAATTTATAGGCATTTGTTAAGTTTTTATTATCGATACTTATTGTTAGTTGAGAATAAATCTTATATCACGATTTAAATCGTTTTGGATTCAAATTCTCGTGATGGATTAAGCGATATAATAAAGCGCTTGTGCATGAAAGATTCACTGAATTAATAAATTCAGCCTTTTGATGAATTGCCTCGTGAGAAGAAGCTTTTGCGTCTAATATGCCAATGGAACATAGGGTACACGTACATGAAATACCATCGTACAAATAATGGCCATCGATATTCCCTCCACTTTGGCTGCATTCGAGGAGCGCGCTATTAGCGCTATTGCATCATTCTGTCTTTATCGCTTATCAGATGTAAAACAAGGATAGAATAAGCAAATAGCGCTAATAGCGCGCTCCTCGAATCCAGCCTTTGCCTCAATCCTGATTGGTCGAGTTAGCGGTCCAGGGGATCGATCATTTATCTTTTTTCCTAGCGCGAAAACGTGAAAAGTGAAAAGTTTCACACAATTAAATTTAATGGCGAAAATTTTCCCTTTTTACATTTCCGCCCTAAGGATCTAGTTACATGATCGTTACTCTGAAAGAAACTCATACTGTTCGCAGTCTAGTATCTGTGGTGCTCACCGACTGTGTGTTCCCACATGTTCTCTCCTTCTTGATTTTTCATTTTATACGGAAAAATTAATTAAATCTACTTCGCATAACAGTGAGTATAACAATCGATTAGCTCTGCCGATTAATCTTTAATTTAGCTTTCTTCAAATATCCATTAATTTCCTTTATTCGCTGTATTCATATGTATATGTTCGACTTAATCGCTATTATGCGTATCGATATGTAAGATAGAAAGTATATTATAAATAACATAAAAAATATACATTCTTGAAAATATTAGTCACTTAGAAAACGTAAGTGCAGCAAACATGAGCA
>NW_020228139.1:0-752 GCF_003070985.1 Temnothorax curvispinosus
TTCGCGCAGATCCAGCAGGCACTATAGTGCAGTTACAGCAGGAAGAATAGCTCGAAAACGGAGCGGCGCACGGGCGGCAGGGGCAATGATCCACTCGGTAGATTCCAAGAATTCCCCGATGCTTCCAAGAATGAGGTTAGAATGCAAAAGAAACTCGTCACGGAAACTCTCAGAATTAGGTTGAAACATCCAGGAGAGAGAATAGGGCCCGTGACAAGCAACAAAAAACCTGCTTGAATCTGCAACAAAACAGCCCGAAGGCAGCTCACGGCAGCAGCAATACTCAAATATTACAGGAGCAAAGAACACGGCCAACCACCAATACTCACAGAGAGAGAGAGAGAGAGAGAGAGAGAGAGAGAGAGAGAGAGAGAGAGAGATAATTGATATATATTTAATATGCCCAAGCAAGGCTAAAGGGCAAAACCAAATAACAAAGCAGTAATACATGCAAAATAAGCATAACAAACTACAGCACTTAAAACTACTTATAATTAACGCAACTTAAAACTAATCAAATTAACTTAGAACTTATCAAATCGCAACTAAGACTAGCGCACTTAAACTAAAAAGCACCACGCAGGCAAAACTAGACAAAACTAAAAGCAGAAAAAGAAATGACCCAATCACTCAGCTTCGGACGAATGCAAGAAGGTACTAAGAAGACTCTTGATGGCAGGAAGGGAAGATGCTGATTTTATAACATCAGGAAGAGAATGCCAAAAGTATATTGACGAAAGCAGAAAAGAATT
>NW_020228139.1:852-1626 GCF_003070985.1 Temnothorax curvispinosus
GACGCCTATACGGAGTAATATGTTCATCATATTTTAGATTGAATATAAAGCGAATGCAGCTATTGACAAGACGTTGCAACTTGGTATTCAACTCACTACTCAGACCATGATACACTAGACAGCAGTAGTCAATGTGAGGCATGATGAGAGTGACCACGAGTTTTATTCTAAGACTGGTGGAAAGAGAATTTTTATTGAACTTTAAATTGTGCAACGCAAATTTAATTCTTTGCAAGACAAGCGAGATATGTCTAGTCCAAGAAAGATTGGACGTAAACATCACACCTAAGTTTCTCACCTCACTCACAAATGGAAGAGAAGTGCCATTCACGATAATAGGAGATAAACAGCCATAATCAATAGCATGGACATAAGCTTGGCTGCCAAAAATGATGACCTTGGACTTAGCTGGGTTGAGCATAAGTCCGTTCCTGTTAGCATAATCAAAAATAGTATTGGCAACTCTCGACATTAACTCCAACGCCAGGGGGAGATCAGCAGGTGAGCACTGACGATAAATTTGAATATCATCAGCAAAAACCATATGGAACACATAAGAGAGTATATTACATATATCGTTAATAAACAATGAAAACAACAATGGGCCAAGCACAGAGCCCTGAGGAACGCCAGAAGAAGTGAAGATCCAATCTGAAAGATTGCCTGTATCATCAATAACAGATTGAGAACGCCCGGTTAGATAGGAGAAGATCCAATTAAGAACCGCATCAGAGAAGCCAATCTCCTTAAGTTTAATAAGCAGTAGCAAATGAG
>NW_020228139.1:1726-3344 GCF_003070985.1 Temnothorax curvispinosus
ACAATCTGCGAAGCCACTACTCTCTCAAGTAGTTTAGATAGCTCAGGTAGGTTCGCAATTGGTCTGGTGTCAGATGGAGACAAAGGTGTGCGGATCTTGGAGAGAGGGCGAATATATGCTTTCTTCCACTTGGATGGAAACAAAGCAGAGTCCAGTGAGCGGTTAAACAAGGATGTGATACAGGATGAAATAACCGGCCATGAAATACGGAGAACATAAAGAGGAATACCATCGGAACCAGAGGCATGAGAGTGAATAGACTGGGTAGAAATAAACTTGTAAACAGATTGAGGAGAAATAGAAGAGAAAACAAACTCAGGACGATCAGAAGGACGATTTACGGAAGCAATGGCAGAAATGAAATCGGAGTATAAGCAAGGAGGATGAGCATTGGAAACAGAGGAATAGTACGAGTTGAGCTGATTGGAAGTAAAGAAATGCAGAGGAGAAGTGTAAGATGACTTCGCAAGTCCAAGTCGCGCCAGTTCTCTCCAAAGTTTCGCCGGATTAGTAATGCTAACTAGAGACTTAAAGTAAAATTCACTCTTCGCATGTTTGATGTCAGCATTCAGCTGATTGCGGAAAAGTCGATACTCAGCATAGCCTAACAGGCAGTTGGTACGTTTAGCACGCTTATATAACCGCTTACGAGTGCGTAAACGATCAACCAGTTCACTAGTGAGCCATCCTACTGGAGGCTTCCTAACAATAAACTCACGCAAGGGAGCAAAGATGTCAAGTGCCCTCAATAAGTAATGAGACAGTACCTCACAAAATCCATCGACATCCGCATCACTAGACAGCCCCTCTATCGCAGCCCTTACCTCACCAGCTATAGATCCAAGAAATTCAGTGAACTCCGAACAATCTATGCGCCTATAATTACGCCGAGACATGACAAGATCGGATGTATGATTAGCATTAAGTGTTAAAGAAAGCGCAATGATATCATGCCCAGCGATGAAAGGGCTCGCAGATTTCTCAAATAATGACACCTTATCCGCATCATCCACCGCAAAAATGTCAAGCCATGTGTCAGAACAAGCTGTATGATGGGTAGGACCAGAGTCCACAATATGTAAGGACAAACTTGACATGATCTCTCGTAAATACTGCGCTTCAGCATTCGTCGACACTAGATTGCAGTTCAGATCGCCGCTAATAATTATGTTCTTATAAAGATGTGAGAATCGAATAAATGACTCAATAAACTCATGTAGAAAGAAGCCCTTGGGTCTCCTATAAACAGACGCAAGAAGCACCGAATCGTTACCCGACAGACGCACTTTGACAAGAAGAAACTCAGGCTCATTAACGCATACATTACTAGAAGTAGCTAAAATCCTAGCCTTGAGTGATTTATGCACATAACATGCCACTCCACCACCAATCCGACTCACTCGATCATGACGGATAAGGAAGTAATCATCCAAGGCAACTAGTTCGTCTGAGACGTTAGCATTCAGCCATGTCTCAAAAACCGAGATTATATGATAGAAGTGATTATGGAAATAAGATCGAATAAAGTCAATATGACCGCGAAGAGAGTTCGCATTAAAATGTGCAATGCCGAAGTGCGAGGTTCGCAAAACCGGACGACGTAATGATACAGAGGATG
>NW_020228139.1:3444-4843 GCF_003070985.1 Temnothorax curvispinosus
CTATAGGTCTCCTTCGGAAGCAGTTCGTTGACGTGAACTGCCCGTTCAGAGTCATTATCGCAAACCTCTCTCTGTTTAAGAGTGCGCCGAGCACGCTTTTTGGTAATGACAATATCACGCACAGCCGAAGAAGCTAAAGTAACAACAACCGAAGAAGAAGACGGCGGTGATGTGCCAGATGCCTCAGAGGGAGGCTTACGTTTGACAACTCTGACATCAAGAACATGGCAAGTCAGATCAGGAATGTCAAGAGCAGCGAATACATTGCGCACGCACACCGAGGGAGCAATAGACAATACACCTGGCAGACCCGATATTATCAGCTCATTCTCAGATTGAGTCGGCGGAACAAGCAAACGACCTTGATCACCTCTCAGCTCACAGATCTCACTCCTAAGAGCAGCGCATTGCTGCTCCAACTCTACAATACGATTACTGTTGGACTCGACTCTGCTCGCAATACAACTCAGTTTATCAAGCTTATCCATAAGTTCGCTGTTAGTACGCCGCTGCTCCTCAACAAAAGCAGAAAAACGACTATTCGACTCACGCAACTGCTCATTCAAGTCAACGCTAGACGCACTAAGCTGTTCCGTTAAGCGAAGCAAAAGCTCATTGGTAGAGCCGTCACACCGTGATTGCGACTGAGCCTGCGATGGAGTACCGGTGCACACAGAAGAAGCCATCACGTCAAAGCTGAAAGACGGTGAAGTATCACTAACCTCAGGAGTAGAAGGTAACTTTAAAGACAATGATCTGCAGCAAGTGTCAGCTTTTATGGTAACCGCGCATGGCTTGACGCAACCCGGATGAAATGATCTCCCACACTTACACTCAACAGAGGCAGTCGCAATCGTTTTTTTGCACCTAGTGCACGCACTCTCTCTCAACATACCTAACAAACCACACACACGGTATATGTCAGAGAGACGAAGAGTCAAGCCGCAACACTCACGCAAAAGGCGATCGCACGAAAATAAAATAAAGTGCAGTGAAGAGCAATTCACAATTTGCAACATACGCAGACTCATGCATAAAAGTATAAAACAGGCATAATTGGTAGCAACGACTGACAATATAATGCCTCAAAATAATAAAATTCTGAAAGCGTACAAATTACTCGAACAAATCTTGACTTAATCAATCTATGTTAGACAAAAAAGTAAAGTCGCTGAGCTGTATATGCTACAAGATAATGCATACCAACAAATCATAGGATCATTATGCAATAAGAGATTAACTCAATTTGAGAACGATACACGCATCAGTACCCAATTCACATCACACACATCTGCACTGTGAAGGCGCCGCTAGTGACAACTCGAAGTCACACGACGATCAATCGACACGTCAATATCGATGTTAAACTCGATGGCACGCCGGGACAGCAGGTGTAGGA
>NW_020228140.1:0-1324 GCF_003070985.1 Temnothorax curvispinosus
GCGCGTATATCACGGAGTATCGTTAGAATAATCGCGAATACATACCGAATTGCGAATTTACCATACCACAGCGCTCGTAACAACCGGCAACGCTCGCGAAATGCGTTACTCGTCGCCGATACAAAAGGCGAAAGGTTGGAACGTACCGAAAACGAACACCGCGCACTTTGCGAAACATGCGACCGCCATCTTGTGCGGGAACAACAAATTGTGAACAACCACTTGTGTGAATTGACGACAATCAATAAGTGGAAGAATCATTTGTAATATTAAATACATTGTTAACGATTTTCACCTGAAACTTACCTGACCAAGCGGAGTGTCGCGCCATCTTGCGAAGGAGTCCATCCGGATTGTAAATTATCATCGGGTCTGCTTCGGGGGAGGTCATAGATAAGGACCGTGTAGCGAAAATCTAAAAAGAAACAACATTAATCCTAGTTCCGGCGACAGTTCTCGGGGTGACGCGGTATCTTCCGTACGCGGTGACCTTGGGCGGCGGTGGAAGCGGTGATCCTGAGCATCAGCGATCGGGATGAGGACCGTGTAGAGAAAACCTGAAAATAAAAGAGAATTAGTTGGTTAGTTGGACTCTTGATGTCGGGACTTAGCGGATTGAGCGGGTGTCGCGCCATTTTGGCTCCACGTTGACACAGCCTGGTGATTGATAGCGCATATCCGAGAGGAGACGACCCAGATGGAGACCACCTGGCAGGAATTCAAAATTTAGAAGGAATTAGGGAATTATCGAACACGTACTTCCCTGAACAAGCGAGTGTCGCTCAATCTCCGAACCCAGGCGACTTCGGGAGGCGGTTGATACCAAGTCCCTGATAACAGCCAATGGTGAGGAGGACCTCGTGGCGGGATTCTGCAAATTGACTTATTTAAACAAATTGAGGAACCATATCGTCGTTCATATCAAAAACACTTACCTTCTCGGTAGAAATAGGGCAAACCGAGTGGCGACCGATGATTTCTAAGGACACGTAGCGTTGATTCGTGCCTCCAGTAGTACCGTCCGGTTACAACCTAACCTAACCTTGCGACCGTGCGCAAGCGCGGCCCGCGTAGCACAGTCCCAGGAGCCCAAAGTGGTGTTGCGGCGCCTGTCTGAGGAGGCAATGCGGATCCTGGCGGGACAGATGCCGACGGAGGGCACGGTCGTGGCTATTAGGAGCCCGACACCGACCGACGAGCTTGGTATCCCGACGGATATGAGCGCGTTGTCGGAAATCGTGGCGATGCTGGAGGCGGAGCTCCCCGAGATGCCGGAGACGGAGGCGCGCGCCCACGAGGGGCTGGAGGACCACGAGTCGACAGT
>NW_020228141.1:0-2020 GCF_003070985.1 Temnothorax curvispinosus
CGATTCATAAACGAAATATGATTACGAACATGTTGGAAAGAGAACGCAATCGCACTTTGTAGAAATGTACTATATTTTTAATCATTATATCAACAAAAGATACAATACAAGGCTACACGGTACGATAAAAGTTACATATCGTTTATATAATTTTAATCGTTACGTGTATTTTAAACGACATAAAATTAAAGAAATGTACGAAAAATAATTGAAATAAAAATATCTTACAGAGTACAGTTAACAAACACATCGCTCATATTTTGTACTACCTTTAAAATCTTATGAGAAAAATATAGTAAAAACTCAAAATAAAGTATATAATTTTAATACCTACATGTATTTTAAACAACACGAAATTAAAGAAACGTACGAAAAATAACTTAAATAGAAATGTCTTACGGTACACAGTTAACAAACATATCACTCATATTTTGTACTACCTTCGAAATGTTATGTAAGAAAAAAATAGTGGAAACTCAAAATCAATGTTGTATATATATGTTAATAAAGAGATCTCTATGCAAATGACGACAAGTATCAGTCTTTTAAGACAAAAATAAGATTATTATACGTACATTAGTTTTAATCTATAAAGAAATATAGCGAATGTAGCATGTTTAAGTAAAAAATGTTTCCTATTCTTATTTCTTATTCAAGTATCGCGTAACAGCGTCGATCAAATTTTCTTCCACAGTCATTCCATCATCGTGACGTTTCTGTCTTTTAGTTTCTCGCTCTTCCTTTTGCTTTATTCTTTTTTCCAAAAGTTGTTTCACAGATGTTTTTGTAGTTTTCGTACTCTTTTCAGGTAGATTATTTTCCTTCTCGGCATCAAACTCATTATATGGAAACTGCGTGACCAAGTTGCAGAAAATTCTTCCGTATCTATATATTTTTAATTGACAGACCAGTCGACGAAGCGAGTGCTACAGGCTTACACCAGGCTTTTCTTGAAAATATGTCATCCATAATCTATAAAAGGAAATTGTATATATATTTGTCACAAAATTTTTGTAAATCCGTTATTTATAATTCGGAATAGAATTTGTATACCATGTTGTCGATAAGATCAACAAGTTCACGATCGCTCTCTTTATCGCAGCCTTCTCCCGCTTGTTTCTTCTCATTTTCTTTTTACGTTCTCGACATTCTTGGTGGCGCGTCTCCGAAGACGTTCGATTCCTTCCCGTTCCTTGCAAAGATGCGTGTCGCACGTACCGTCATATCAGGTAAATTAAAGCCAATAGTATCCTAAAAGATATCGTTCGTTAATTCGTGAGATATAAATAACAGTACACATTTTCGCGCAAACATATATGTGCGGTCGGTAAAGTAAGCTTTTATCACTCTCAAAGTAGAGCGATCTTTTCCACGGCGAGTTTCTTCGCAATCTCCAACGTGGTCGAAAGATTTCGATGGGGCAACTATATCGGTCCGTGACGCGCTTGTACCAAGCACACAGCTAATCTGGATAATACATAGCTCAACTTGACAATCATTTTTTAACAAATTAGAGAGTCTCTTAAGAATATCACAGGCGGCAAAATATGGCAACAATGCGGCTATGTCTCCTCCAATTCACTGAAACAATGCAACGTTCCAGTTGTACGTATTCATTCTTATACGAAACGTTATTGCGTGCTTCGTCACATTTTCAGATTCATATATACCTCGCCTTAACTCGTTTAAAAGTTTCCACTAGAAAATCTTCCGTTCTCGTGCATTCGCGTAAGCCTGCATCCAGTAGCGAGAAAGAGGCGCAGCGGCGCTTTGCGTCAGAAGCAGACAAACAGCTTTACTTAATTCCATCTCACATTGGTTGCATATTTCCAAGCATTCCAGTATACATCACCTCAGCCTGATAAGAAAGTCCTAGTAAAACAAAGAGATTTTAATTCCCCGTGTTGCAAATTGTATATAGTTTAATAATATTCAACTTACAGCTTTCTCACTGTTAACGGTCTTTCTGGAAGGTAACGCGCCTCTGTTGTTTCTGTCCTAATACCGCAGTGCTTTTGAC
>NW_020228142.1:0-9797 GCF_003070985.1 Temnothorax curvispinosus
ACAGAAACCTGGTTGCTAAGCGATGCCCCGTCCTTCCTTTCAGCGTGATGGCTGCCGTTTCCTACGACGCGGACGTGTTCAAAGCCGTCGGCCACGCTCTGGTTAATCGCACGTAATATACGGATATTCGGAGAGGATATTCACTGGGGTCGCGAATACTGAGTCTTTGTTTATTATAAACAAATAACAATTTAATAATTTCAAAGTTACAGTATCTCCGTACACGAACGGACAGGTTCTATCGCGCACTGACCTGCGTCGATTGTTAACGAACTCTGATTTACCGTCGCTAAGAGCTTTGTGCGGTTAATAACCGATAACGCGTGGTTGTTCGTCACGTAACTATCGTATACGGCAACGGGATAAGCACACTGAATCGAGTTTTGTCGCGTAACCGATGAAACGTGTTAACGCCTCGATATTCTACCGTGAATTGTCCGGGAGGAACGGCGGGTCGAGATCCCCCCTCCTTGATGCTCGCGCAAGCGCGGAGCCTCGCTTTTACGCGCGAACATGATGTAATTGCGCGCCTTATTACTTTTGGCCAATCGCATCGCTTGGTGACGAGCGACACGATCCTTGTGACGCTTACCCGTGCGCTGAGCCGATTTCATTGGCTCAGCTTATTTCTGACTGAGATACTGAAACGGGATTGGACGGCAAACAAGGGCTCTCGTTTCGGCCTCGGCGATGCGGCAACCAATGCCAGCCGTCGCAATTTGCACGATGTGCAAGTTCGCGGCGTGTCACTCGGAACGATTTCCGAGTGACTGAAAATGGTCTCTTTGACGTTCCCTTTTGCAACCAGGTAAGTATCGTTTGTACCAAAATCAATTTTATTAATTCCCCTTTTCTTTCAGGTACCGGGTCTTCGCGGGATCGTCTCGCCCAATCAATGGACTGGTAATCATCGGTAAGTATCCGAACGGTAAGTATAAAATACATAGCGTACATGCTAAAAATAAGTAATATAAATTGTTTCGACAGGGAATAAAGTAAAATAAATAAATATAATTCAAAAAGTCGCATCATCGAACGAATCTTGCTAGTACGAGTCATGCTCGCTTCTTATTGGTCGTTTAACCGTTCTTGCGAAATAAAGATGCGCTTCGCGCTTTGATTGGCTTAAGGCCTCTCGAAATAAAGAATAAGTCTTAAAATAAGTAAAATTATATTAAATTGCCAGGAATCAATCCTATTGGCTCTCATGCTGCTGAGAATCTTAGAAACGCTCGAATCAGTGTAAATTAATGCAAACTTGGATAAACTAGACCGGGTCTCTCCCCATTGGTCGCTTCGACTCGGCATTTCGCTTTAACTGTCAAACTTGTAATAAAGGGTAAAATGAATATAAAATAATAATTTCGGGACGCTATTGGCCCTCGCTCGTGCTCGTGAGCACTCGTTGTCGCAATGCATGCATAATCACTCAAGGCTCCTTGGGAATCAATCGCGGATCGATCTCGAGGCTCAATAATAGGATGTAGAAAGTGTAAAGGACATATATCATGGTGACGGTTTGAACGTCTGGGAAATTGATTATTATTGGAACAAATATGATTAGGGTAACTACCAGGTATTCCTTTAGCTTTATTTTGTGATGTTTGATCTGCCTTATGACTGGTAATAGGGATTGGCTCTTGCCACATTGGAATACGTTAATAGCAGGATACAAATAAATAAAATTGCAAATAGTATAAAGATAAAAGATAACACGAGAATACGGAATTTATCCGAATCCATAGCTAATAGTTAATAATTGAAATGTTGGCCTCTGATTGGCTCTTTTGTTGACTCTACTAAATATTCTAAATGAATCAAAGTCTCTACTCCTTGAAACGTGTAGGATTGTTGGAATATGTGTTATTTTGGATTTATTAAGCCTTGTTTGTTGACTGAGTGTCTTTTTTAATTATATTTCTTAGTGTTACCATGCCTTACATGCTATCTCGACTTTTGCGTCGTACTTGTCAAATAAAATGACTCTATATAAAATAAAAATCTATCGCTTCAACTCAATTGCATTCGCTGCATAAAATCTCAAACTTTATAGAATATTCAATATAAAACTCGTTAAAATAATGTAAAATAAAAACAAACGTATAAAATGTCTTAATTCGCGTCGCACGGATATGTTTTATAATTCCGCCGTACGCGATTGGCTGCTGGGGATTGGCGTCTCCTCCGCGGCTCGCTCGGCCTCGCGTGGATGGTCGACGTCGTCCTTTGGTGCCTCGCTTCGTCCAGCGGGCTGAGTTAATTGCAGGAAAGCCTCGTTCTGTCCAGCGGGCTGAGTTAGTGGTAAGTAAGCTTCGCTCTGTCCAGCGGGCTGTGTGATTTCTTCGGATATAATGATGGCTTGCGCCACTGCCTCCGGAATTGACTCGAGTATTTGCGTACTCTCGCCAGGCTCTTAAAGCTGCAGTCATCTAATTCGTCCGTCTCCTTATTGGCCTGTTCGACGGTTGACTCTGTGGTCGAGTCTTCCATGCCTCGCGTCTCGGGCTCGCCGATCGGTTGGCAGGAACCGCCGCTGGTGTGATCCAGGCTCGACGATGGGAAGGATGATCTAGCATCCGATCCCAAGGTTAGGTTGTGACCGGATCACCGATGAATGATGTAAAATTAAATTATTAGCCACTTATTACTTGGGCTGAAATTACGGTTGCCACTGTATTTTCAGGCTCAAATACAGAAACCCGAATGTTCTGCGTTGCCCCGTCCTTCCTCTCAGCTTAATGGCTGCCGTCTTTTACGTCGCGGACGTGTTCAAGGCCGTCGGCCACGCTCTGGTACTGCGATGCGTAATTCACGGATATCGGTGTAGGGATTACACTGGGGTCGCGAATAATGACTCGTTTGTTTATTATAAACAAATAACAATTTAATATTCCACAGTTTACAGTTTCTCCGTCGTCGCGGTCTCGTTCACTCGCGCTATCACCGGCAACGAGATTTATCAAACTTGAATGTCCACGATACAGAACTAATTACGACTAAAAGTCGTTTCACAATTAAGAACGTACTTGTACGCTACGGATGTATATTCGCGTTTCTCAGACAATCACGAGATAAGCCACCTCGACTCGAGTAATTTATGCGTAACCGTCGTAACGTGTTAACGCCTCAATATTCGTGCAGCCGCACGCATCAAAATGGGCAGACAAGACAACGACCGGGGGCGAACCCGCCACAGGGGACCACGGGCCTGCGGTCTTCTCCCAGGACCCGGAGGGTAGCAGCGGCTCGGAGACGGGCGAGGTGGAGCCGCGTCCAACTTAGTTTAAGTATAGCGTTCGCGTTCCGAGGATGGGGGCAAGGCCGAAGGAAAGAGCCGACTCTGGGAGCTGCAGTTCATGTTCCCGATTTCCTTTTCGTTTGATTTTAGTTCTTGATGTTATTGAATCATACCCTGCAAAGCGACCTCATCCGACGCTGGATAAGTTTAGATTCATGCGCCGCGCCACTATTCGTTATTTTCTTTTATTTCAATTAATTGAGGCTCGAGCAGCGTGACTCCTCGTCAGGAGGTATAGACTTGGTTTGTTTTACAACGCACTTTAGTTTGGTCCCGTTGACGCGGATACGGAAAGTAGACGCGCGCCACGGAATGGCGGAAAACGCGCGCGAACGTAAGTTAGTGAACCGTCCGGGAACTCGCCCCAGGTGAGTCATCCGCGAGGAGTAGGCACCCCTGACTCATGGGGGCACTTCGCCGAGTCCACGGAGCCGGGTCCCGATGAGACCCGTCGCCCGGTTAGCAAAATAGCGGACCGTCCGGGAACTCGCCCCAGGTGAGTCATCCCCGAGGAATAGGTATCCCTGACTCGCGGGGGCACTTCGCCGAGCACACTGAGCCGGGTCCCGACGAGACCCGTCGCCCGGTTAGCAAAATAGCGGACCGTCCGGGAACTCGCCCCAGGTGAGTCATCTCCGAGGAACAACCATCCCTGATTCATGGGGACACTTCGCCGAGCACACTAAGCCGGGTCCCGATGAGGCCCGTAGCCCGGGTGACGAAATGGCGGACCGTCCGGGAACTCGCCCCAGGTGAGTCATCCCCGGGGAATAAGTGTCCCTGACTAACAGGGACGCCCCCGAGAACGGTCATATCAGGTCGCCGTCGAAATCCAACGACCGATAACAAAGATACAGAACCGTCCGCCATCTCGCAACCTGGACATCTTCCACGGGGAAGGACCGCGGGAAGCGTAGTACCAGGTGCGAAATAAGCGTCAGGAGGGGTCGACGTCGTCGGCAGGCCCGGTGCTCTGCACCCGGACGTCTTCTTCAGGGAAGTCGTCCGGATGGAGGTAGTAGGGATGGTAAAAGACTCGGCGCATAGGTCGGCGCCGTCGTAAGTCGATAAATGCGGGGGTTGAAAAACCACTACCCGGGGTCCGTCTCGGGGCATCGCGTAGATGGTACTCATAATGGAAATTTCCACCGCGGACCTAGGGTACTGCGGGGAGCGGGCGACCCATATTGTAACTGCGTAGCGGGGAACATCTGGCGCACACCTGTCGGCCCGAGAATCGTAAACACCCATTGTTCTCGCGGCGAGCGGAAAAGTACTGCGAAGAGAAAGCGACCGTGTGCCCGAGGGTGGGGGCAAAAGGCACCGTAGGTAGGGAGCCGGAGCGAAGAAGAGGGCTCGAGGCAGTCTGTCGGGGATGTTCGAGCGTGTAACACGTATTCAACTTCGCTCTGTTTCGTCGCGCTAAGTCACCGCGATCGTCATACAAGTGCTATAATTACGGTTCGCCAACATTCATAACAACCGGCAACGCCCGCGAAACGCGTTACTATCGTCCATACAAGGACGAACGGCCTTTTTAGACCGAAATAAGATCGTGCGTCGTAGATTAACGGGGCGTATGTGCCCACGTATCCGAGCGTCCGACATCTTTTGTGACTTAAAGTTTTGTGAACAACCAACACTGGAAATTAATAAAAGTGAATAAATTAATTATCCATTTCGTAAAAGATTTCAAAAATTTATTAAATTGGACTTACCTTCTACTTACCTGACCCATCGTCGACGATCACCCGAAGTCCCTCGTTGATTCTGGATTCCGGTGGCAGCGTTGATCCTGATCGATGACGGCGATGATCCATTGGCGGCAGGAACCTGGAAAAAGAAGAGAATTAGTCTAATTAGTGATTCGAGAGATCGTTCGATACCTACCTTCTCGGTGGTTCAAAGGTCAAACCGAGTGGCGACCGTTGATTTATAAGGACACGTAGCGTTGATTCGTGCATCCGGTAGTACCGTCCGGTTACAGTGAAGGAGCACGAGGAGCACATAACCTTCGACATACACCACACACGTGACAAGGACCTGCGGCTCTTCACACTGAGATAGTGGAACAGCCAAGGTGGGAGATACCTCAATGCTGCGGCGGGGTTAAAATTTTCGTGACCTAAAACTAAATGGCGACCGTGACAGGACACGTACGTGTATGATCGACAATTCAAGGTCACGGGTCTTATACATAGACTCGGAGTGCGCGTATAGTGAGACTAACGTGCGAACAACATACAACAAAAAGCGATCCATAGCGAGGACAGGCAACAGAGAGACCGACCTGCAACGTCAATACAACGGGCGACGAAGGACGCGGGGCGTAACGCAACGAGCGCACGCAACCCATACAAAGCGTACCGAGACCGCACGGGCGTTAACAGGCAAGTTCGAATCCCGCCGATCGCGCCTAATACCGCGGCACCACAGGGCCGAAGGTCAGAGGCACATCAAGTAACGAAGACGCGGACATCGTTGGAGAAAACCGACGGTGACGTGGGACACCGAGGTGTCGAAGCAAGTGGCACGACAAGTGCGAAAATGTTAGTGCGTCAGTGAGTGAGGGTACCACGACACAACACAGCTTTCAGCGAGCACCGAGTGCGACAAGGCCAGACGACGAATTAGTGCAACCGCGTCACAACAACGTGCGTGAAGCGTGTGAAGTTGCGCGTCGACAAACTGACGTCGCGACACTACCGAATCACACGACGACGTACGGGCACGAAATGTACGAAAAGTCAAAGAGCCGATATAGTACGAGGGCCGCGAAAATTATTTCGGTTCGAGGGCAGTGAGAGACCGATCCGACGCGTCATAACAACGTGCGAAGAACGAACGCGAGGCCGTAACGTAATGCACGCACGGTCTAAACAAACGCGTCTCGACACCGTACGGGCGTGATCAGGACAAAATCGAATCCCGCAACCGACGTCCAGAACTTCGGCACCATGCAGCCGAAAGTGCGAGGCGGAAGGAAAAACAGTCGTATGGCGACGGTGACGCATACCCCAGCGAGGATCCGCACCAGGTCGCAGCAGCGGCCGGCCAACGACGAAGATCACCAGGGTGACGACCCATATAACGTACCAGAAAATACCGAGAGTCGTAACGACCTCGGCGAATTGATACCGTTGGACAGCATAGTCCCGGCGGACGGGCAACTGCAACAGCAATACGAGGCGATTAACCTCAGTGCGGAGAAAACAATGGACACTCCCACGGAAAACGAGCGTAAGCTCCTTGCGCAAGTGCAAGAATTAACGGCGCAGCTAATGGAGATACAACGGGCCGCAAAGCAGCAGCAAAGACAAGATCCCATCGTAAAACTAAATACGGATCGTGGTCCGGCGGGCGAAGAGGCCGACGACACAACGGGCTCACGAGCGTACGGCGACGAGGATCAGTTCAACGCGGTGAGACTGCAGATGGTACCGATCCAAGCTAGAGTGCCAAGAGGAGGATGGATCCAGAATCCGTTCGAAGATATAACGTTCATAGGGAAAGCGGACAAACAAAACCCTATAAGATTCCTCGAGAAATTCGAGAAGCTAGCCAAATACGAAAGCATATCCGAAGAGGAACAGCTGTCCTATTTTGGTAAGTGTATGAAGGGAGAGGCAAGCCTGTGGCACGAGAAGCAGCGGGCGGAGAGCATGCAAGAACTTAAGGATAAGTTCCGACATAACTTCTGGGATCGCAAGGTGCAGATGCACGTGAAATCCGGAAAATACCGTCCGGGGACGATGCTCATGTCAGAATATGTACGGATGATAGCGCAGCATGTAAAGATGATGCGACGACCGATGTCCGACGAGGAGTTGACACAAACCCTCCAGGGGCACTTTGAGGACGGCATTGCGCGGGGGCTAAGGACATCAAGGGCGAAAACTATCGCCGATATGATAGACGTGTTGGATTGTATGGAATACGAACGGAAAGCTCGGCAATGGAGTAGGGAACAACTGAGAACCAGTGATAAGCCGACGAGTCGAGCGAACAACGGGTCGAGTCAAACGACCAACCGAAGCGACGAGACGAAGGATGGCGGACGCCAAAACAATTTTGCCAGACGCGACGCGACGAGAAACTCGCCGCAAACAAAGTCGACCAGCTGGCGAAAGGCTGACACTCCGGATACGAGAAAGCGCGGTGGCGTTGACGTAACCGAGGAGCCCGATAGCGATGACAAGGAGGCGAAATCACGGGTGATTTGTGATACCCGGGATCCAGACAGTAATCCGAAAAGGGAAATGATAAAGCTGGATGAACGCGAACAAAAGTTAGCGCCCCGTGCGGTGAGGGAGGCGGTTAAGAAAAACGTGGAACGCGACAATGTACCGACAATCGAATTGATGATCGGAGCAAGCAGGATACTAGCGATCATAGATACGAGGTCGCGAATTACAACCATTACTTGTAACGCGTGCGACAGACTGACTAACGCCGGGGAGAGACTCGAAATCATTCGAGTGCCAGTATGTAAAATCAAGAGCGCGCGAAATTATGAAGGGGCACCGGTAGTAGAGAGAGCGCGTATCACGTGTCAATATCACGGGAAAAGATACGAACATTGGTTTTACGTGATCGATGGTTCACCGTTCGACGTAACTCTCGGAATGGACTTTCATTCGAAATTCGGTCTCAGGATGAACTACGATACGGCTAACGAGATTAGCTTTGCAACATCACTTGAAACTGGGGAAGATAAACGGTTGAGCGCGGCCACGCCTGGGTCATTGAAGGATCATTATCTGGAGCAACTCGCGCGGGGCGCCATACCCAGCGTTACGAGGCGAGCGCAAAGGGCGCTGTGCGAGAATGACGGGGAGCGCGGAGCCCCGAATGACGGGGAGCCATGGGAGGTCAGCCATCCGGAGAAAAGAGCCAGTTATAAACGCCCGGGGGCAAACCGCCACGAAGACTCAAGTACGATGGCACAGAGCGATAATGCCATGAGACCAGGCATGCGGACCGAAAGAGTGCCCAGTACAGCGGTACCAATGCACGAGGAGACAAGTGACACGGATAAAATGGACACCGGATCGCAGATCGCGGCGATGACCGAGCAACTGCGCGAACAGTTGGAGAAGTCAGATGAGCCGATCAAAAAGGTCCCGAGTAAGCGGTTCAAGCTACAGGGAAGGTTCCCGAGCGAAGGAATCCCGACACGCGACCAAGTGCAAGTGAAATTTCGGTACGAAAGAAAGATATACGACCATCGATATTACACCGTCAATGAATTAACGTACGACATAAGGCTAGGAATGGACTCCCACACCAAATTCTGTATGAAGCTGATGTGTCACCCACGCACGGAAATAAGGTTCCTACGATCGGGAAGAAACTACGAGGATGGAAGCGTGGAAAAGGCGTATCACATATTGAATGAGATGACTCACCAGAAAATACTGAGTATTGAACCAGCGCCGGGATACAAGAGGTCGGGGCGCGGAAGGGTCGAGCCGTTCTTGGCGATCACGGAACTCGCGAGCCGACTGACGACCGAGATGAGAGGATTGGCTGAGGAGTACGGATTCACCGGCGCGAGAACGCCGAAAAGGACGCTATTCCCGAATGACGGGGAGCCGGAGCGCGCCTGTGACAATGGCGAGAAGGACGGAGAGCCGGGAGGCAAAGGCACCACAAGGATGCAACTAGTACACCGCAACCTGGAAGATATGAAGAACACATCGGCGAGCGTGGAGACTGCCGTCGAAACCCTGTATGAGAGATCCCCGACGCCCAGGCCGATGCAGGGACGGATGAGAAGACGCCGGGGGGTACAACGGTCAACGCGGAAGAGAACGGACATACAACACCGGAAGACTAAGAAGAAAGTGACCGGGATGCAGAAACGTTGGCGAGTGTCTCAGGTCGTGAAGAACCGACATCGGAAGAGGCATCGGGTGACCCGCGACAACGGTTCAAAGGAAAACAAGTCCGATAACAAACGGGGCGGAGTGTCGAGCGCGATCGCGAAAACCGAGCACGGACGCGGGGACGGCGAGTGTATGCGGAGTGTGGGGTCGCGTAGTGCGGTGGATCGAGAAACGACTCGGCGATCACGACTTCGCGTAGTTCTAGCGAAGCTGAACCCGATGGGCCGGCGCGGGGCATGTAGCGGTGAAATACACGCGGACAGTAATGCGGGCGGCGAAGCCACGGTAACCCGCCGGGTGCGCAACGACACCCCGGAACAACGAATCAACGCGCGGGTGCGCGAGGGGCTGTATACGAAGGCGAAAAGAAGGAGTGCGGACCGAGGGAAGTGTGACGAGAGACGTCGGCGGACCAGAATAAGGCAGGAAGAGCGCCGGCGCGAGTGGCGAAAGGTGAAACAAGGGGAGCACCGGCAGTCGAGGCCGAACTCTGTGCTAGACGCGAACCGAGGCACAGAGTTAACGGGGGGCATGCGACAGCACGCCCCAGCCACGTCCCAGCTGCCATGGGACAGCCCGGACGAACCTTCGCGCGGCCAGGACAACGGCGA
>NW_020228143.1:0-1308 GCF_003070985.1 Temnothorax curvispinosus
TCGACAAAGCGATAGCCAATAGGAACGATTCCTGGCAGTTTGATATTATTTTTCAAAGTTTCAGAGTATTTTATGATTTTGCGAGGCCGCGAGCCAATGAGAGCGCTAGGCGCAACTTTTTCCGATAACGCGACGAATCGACCAATAGGAAGCGAGCGTAGCTCTGCGAAGCGAGACAATGTCGTGAAGCGCGAATTTGCATTGTATAACTTCATTTACGTTTATTACTTTATTATATGTTTTCCCTGTCGAGACAAGTACGATTAATCGTATTTCATGCAGCGTAATGCATTATTCATTATTTTACATGTTTACCGTTCGGATACTCACCGACGATACTAACCAGTCCATTGATTGGGCGAGACGATCCCGCGGAGAACCCGGTACCTGAAAGAAAAGGAGAATTAATTAAATTGATTCTAGTACGTAGTTTACTTACCTGGTCGTTATGGGGAACGTCAAAGAGACCATTTTCGGTCACTCGGAAAACGTTCCGAGTGACTCGCCGCGAATTTGCACTTTGTGCAGATTGCGACGGCTGGCATTGGTTGCCGCGTCCGAAGCGAGAGCCCGTGTCCGCCGTTGCGATACCCATACGGTATCTCAGTCGAATTACGAGCTGAGCCAATGAGAACGGCTCAGCCGATGGGGTAAGCGATGCAAGGATCGTGTCGCTCGTCACCAAGCGACGCGATAGGCCGAATAGGAAGAGGCGCGCGATTACATGACTTCGCGCGTAAAAGACGGGCAGCGCGCCGGCGCTGACGTGAAAGTGGGGGGTTGAGAACCGTTCCTCCCGGACAGTCTGCCGATATTATTCGAGGCGTGCACACGTTTCGACGGTCGCGCGCGACAAAACTCGATACGGTATTCTCATCCCGTTATCGCCTACGAGAAGTGCGTTAATTAATTGCTAACAACGGCAAGCATCGCTCGTGAGACAGTTTGCTTGAGAATCTCGAGGCGTCAACTCGTTACAACGGTTGCGCGAAACAACTCGACTCAGCTTGCTTATCCCATGGCCGTATACGATAATTACGCGACTAGCAACCACGCGTTCACGGTAATTAACCGAGATTAGCTCGAAGCGACGGTTTTCAGAGTTCGTTAACAATCGACGCAGGTCAGTGCGCGATAGAACCTGTCCGTGCGTGTACCGAGATACTGTAACTGTGAAATTATTAAACTATTATTTGTTTATAATAAACAACGAGCTATTATTTGCGACCCCAGTGAATATCCTCTCCCGACAATCGTATCATACGTGCGCATAAAACGGGCGTTGCCAACGGCCTTGAACACGTCCGC
>NW_020228144.1:0-4134 GCF_003070985.1 Temnothorax curvispinosus
AATTTTTAGAAGTTCCAATTGACCACATACATGGAGAGTAATTGCGAGGACAAATGTATCGTTGCCTTTAGAAATAAATTACATTTTTGCATTAAAGTAGTTTATATTGAAAGTTTCATAATATAATAATAATAAAATCAATAATCTGTTGCAAGAGTGACGTAAAAAAAATCAAAACATCGCATTTCAATTGTAAAGTAGTTGCGTCAGGCATTAAAAAAAAAACATTTATTAAAAAAGCATATAAACTTCAATATTTAATACCGATAAAAATAATAAGTATTTTATTTAATTAAACATTAAATTTAGTTTGTATATAGAGAACGTAGAGAGTGAAAATCGGTGAAAGGATAGAGGAGGGAATGGACCGAGTGGAGGGCGTAGAGAAGAAAGCGGAGGGGAGAAAGCGGAGAGAGGTAATAAAAAGGCAGAGAGTAGAGTAAGGAGAGCAGAGAGAGGACGAAAATTTGGCGTGGATGAAGAACTAGAATGACGAGAAAGAGGTAGAGAGAGTGGCAGACAAGGTCAGCAAGAGGAAGGGGAAAGTACTAATAAAGCGAGGGTGAAGAGAGGCGAGAGAGTTATAGCAAGACAGGTAGGGGAAGAGAAGAGAGGAGGCGCCGCGCGATGTGAGCTGAGAAAGAGATCGGTCGCCGCGGGGCGGGGGTGTGAATAGTTGAGAAGGAGAGGAGACGAGAGAGAGAAGGGGAGGGCATCTGACAGGGTGAGAGGGACGGTGGTGAAGAAAGGAAAAGGCGAAGAAAACGAAGAAAAAGAGGAGGAAGAGGGTGACAATAGGAGCGGCTGGGTGGAGGAGGTGGAGGGAAATGAAAGAAGAGAAAGACGAGTAGGACAGGAAGGAAAAGAGGAAGAGAAATAGGGTTAGGGAAGAAGTAGGTCTGAAAGAAGGCGGAAGAAGGGCGGAAGGGAAGAGAGGAGGGAAAGGGAGAAAGGCTGCGAGGAGTTGGGGTGGAGAGGGTTGACAGAGCGGTTTGTAAGTTAATTTTTGAGTTTCAGAAGGAGGCGATGAATAGGAGAAAGAAGGGATAAAGAGAGGAGGTGGAGAGGAGTAGGAGTAGTAGGGGCAAACCAAGGATAGCAGAGGAAGGGGGAAGGAGCACAAAAAAGAATCGGAGGGAAAGGCTAGGGGAGGGGGAGAGGACGAGGGTGCGGGTTCGAGGGGTGAGAAGGTACCAAAATGTAAAGGATCGCTGACGGCCAGGACGGGCATAAGGGTGTTATTAATTTTTTGTGAGGGGTTTGGGATCGTTCCCCGATTAAAAACGCTTTTGTAAATCTTAAGGAGAAACAAATAAACATATACAAGTTTAGTTTGTATATGATAATAGTTAATAAAACAGCTGAAAATAGAGATAAAAAAATTAGGATTTTTGTTAATAAATTTTATAAAAAGTAAAATTTTTAAAAATTAATATTTTATAATTCATGCAAATTTCAAATAGTAACGATTAGCTATTTACCACAATTACTGGTAGCAGTAAGTACTAGTCCCATATATTGTAACATACAGATCAACATGTATAAACTCGTAGATACATGCACCTCCCCTAAAAATGTTACGGCCACGGGAAATTCCGATATGTCATTGATGGTTACATTAACTTGAACTTCCGTATCGCCTGTTATCATAGGTATCATAGGTAACAGTATAAAAGTTGTCGAAGCAACATAAGCCATAGATAAGATACTAAAGCACATAATCCTTCCCATATAAGCGTGCCGCCGCATGATCGTGCGTTTCTCCTCGGTGTCTATCGTGAGATAATCGTCCACAGCAGAAGAGAAATTGCGAGTCAAATTCTTGGCATATAAGCGGAAGGACACTATCTTTGATAGACCAAGAATGATGCTGATTACAACTTCAAAATTATCGACCTGTACGTACGCATTGCCACTACCGAAATTGATTTCGAGAAATATCATGATCATCCACGCGGTCTACACAAACAGGAAGAATTGTTTATTATAAAGTTCTATCGCTATTTCTCGTTTTCTGCTACACTGAACGCCTCACTTGAACTGACGAACTTGATATATCGAAAATACGAGTGGCAGATAAATTTTATCGCGATATCTAATATGAAAATTGAGAACGTACCAAAATGAAGCAGTACACGATAGAACGGACTAAGGAAAATGCATTATATTTTTGCAAAGGCCAAATGCCCATTGGCAGAGTGAACATTTTAAAGGGAGTAAAAGCGTACGCTATATCGGCATTCCATGACATTATAACACAGTCACGTAGAGCTGTACGTTGCACGATACTCAATAATGCCGCGCGGTCTTTGTCTATAAGACGAGTCGATCATCGGCGATGGTTTGCTTTCATATTTTATTTAATATTTTACGCAATTTAACATTTACCATGTAAATGTAACATTTGCTAACGTACCATGTTATTTTTCAAAACACAGTTATTTGATACACAAGCTGAGAGGGACAATTTTTTGTATGAAAGATGAATATAGCATAGACCGAATGAGTGGGGTGTTCCATTTTTCTTTCGAGACAGCGACTTCAGTTATCATTTGATCGTGTTGCAATACACTTTATTTCAATCCATCTGTTTATGAAAGAAAAGTTGCTAGTGTAGTGCTAATATTTTTTTTTCTTGTTCGACAGTTATCAAATTGTATGCAACAACACATTTTTGCAATCGCGAGTCACGCATTGCTGAACTTCTTAAAATAATCTGTCAATGTGATGTACCGATTATACAATACGTTTATTGATATAACAAAGAAAGCAATTTTATTTATATAAAGTTAAAATATTCAATTCTAGACATATGGTGTTTAACAGAATTTCTTATAAAATGATATTGCCTACGTGTGTGCAATGTTATCTTTTCGAGTTTTTCTCCCAACAAATACCTACGCCTTACGTGTCCACCATCACCCGTAGGACGGATATGTACGAGAGCGAGCTTTTTAATATGGTCATAAAAGACTTGATGTTTACGACGAAAAATTTACCAGCTAGCAACTGAACAGGTTCTTGCGACCGTATAATGACGAACACTACATTTCTCATTAATTTTAATGGAAAGTTGTACCAATTGCAGCTGTAGATCGAGTCCGCAATTTCTTCCATTTGACACTTCAGATAATCGCCTACAATACTATAGACAAATAACTGTAACATTAGACCGCCTAACACTGATGTCGTTTTAATTATCATTACTACGTCATGTGTTTTTAATGCCAAGATAAACTGGAAACCTAAAAAATACACAATTACACTGTATGTACAAGTCTTATAGGCATTACAGTACACAAATTTTGCAAGCTTTATCGAACAGTCTTGTTAATAACCCTCCGTCAGCAATTATTTTTTTACTAACGCCGTAAGAAAGCTGGAGCCTTTAATTCATGTTTTATGTTCTAGGCTTTCAAAAAATCCAAAAAAAATTTTTGAGTTACTTGTCAACATCTCTGTTACAATATCCAATAGGTTTAAAGACAAATGTGAAACCTAATTGTTTATACAAAGCGAAATTTAAACACAAATGGGAAAAAATTGAAACTTGTTTAGTTTAAAAATTTATAACTTTGCAACAAATGAATATTAAGAAAAATGATTGTAGAGTATTGTAGCTATCACCTTTTAAAAGAGCGTAATCTTATTTGGATCGACTCCAAAAAGTATAATTATTTTTACAAATAAAAATGATGAAATTTTAGAGAGATTTATTCGTTACAGAGAAAAATAAAATTGACTTTTTTTTGCTTAGAAATAAATTTTTATTGTAATAAATTGTTTGTAATAATATAAAATATCATTACAAATATAAAAAAAAATTATAAAAAAAAGTAAAAAAGTATTGTATTGTTCGACGTTTTTCTCCATTTTGTAAATAATGCTTTACTACTACTAATGATAAAAGTGCTTTAGATAGCAAAAACTATTAGAAATATATAAAACTTTTTTTTACCGGTAAACATTAACGCCTGACATCAACAATCTGGATCATTTAGAGCACAGGCTTAACTTTTCCGGGTCGTTGTTCGAACATGCATTGATGGGAACTAACGTCATCGCGACAGCGAAACCTCTCTACTATTTTGAAGAGGGAGGTACGAAATACTGCCTCCTCTCCACGAAAAAATT
>NW_020228145.1:0-22199 GCF_003070985.1 Temnothorax curvispinosus
CTTCATGGCATATGTAAGTTGCAACTTTCATGCACTCTATATTAAATACAAATATTTTTTTTTACCATAATTGATACAATAAATTCCTTTTAAGGGTGAGGGTAAACTTTTCCAATCTATGTCGCATAGTTACAATATGCCAAAATGCACTGAAATAATTCATTTTTGTAACTTCAATTACACATATTTTTTGAAAATTGTGATGTGGTGGAGCAATTTGGTAAACGGGATCGTATTCAGCGTCTAAAAGACTACGAGAAACGATTATGTTCGTTCTTGTGTATTTTTTCTTTTTTGTTGAACGGAGTAATCGCGGAGCACGTACAATCTGCGCGAAACGGAAACGATGATATTAAGAAATGCTAATATAAAATATCAAAAAATTATCATAAATCTAATTAAATACTTTTTTTACATAATGTATGAATGCCTAACGCCGAGGTAACTCCTCGCCCAGTAGTCTCGAGGTATACGGCTTTCGCGTCATGATGGACGAGGAGTCGCGAGTCGGAGGTGTCCTCAGGAAACCGAGGGTCGTTGATTTTGCCAGTGTATCGTCCTGACAGGGGCCCGGTGCCTCTAAAAACTCGCCAACTGACCTGACGAAAAGCACTTCGTCTCCCTTATCGTGGCTGGTCATTCGTTTCCGCGACACAATCGGCCCCGCCGGGCCGCGCCGCGCGCCGGTCCGGCCGGTCGCAAAGAACAAGTGTATTAGCACGCTAATCTGCGTGCCTCGTGCTTAATCTTTAATATTCGCTTCCTCCTCCTCTTCCCGGCTTCAACCCTCTCTCCGCTTACTTCAAGCTCGTTCCCGTTCAGCGCTCCTGACTCAGCAGAAATCCAAAGGCGGCAGCCTGACGCGTGCAATGTCTTTGCGCGCGTATCCCCAACGTGCATTTGCATGTATAGCCACGAAGGATTTTCGCAGCCATGTCACTTCCCCTTAATCCCACGGGACTAAAGAGTTCCGCGCGATACCGCTGAAAATCTTCCGGCTGAAAGAACCGGCCCGACCGTGATGTACGGCCTCGTTCACGAGGAAATTTGGCGAATGTTCTTGGAAGAGGGCCGTTGTCGTGGTGTTCACGTGGCTGCGCGCTAAAGAAAATAATAATTATGATCTTTAAATTATGCGCGCCGCGTTAAAGTGGAATGTTATACTGTTTGACGTGCG
Organism: Temnothorax curvispinosus; assembly: GCF_003070985.1. Lineage (NCBI taxonomy): Eukaryota > Metazoa > Arthropoda > Insecta > Hymenoptera > Formicidae > Temnothorax > Temnothorax curvispinosus. Next base: position 1,178 of record NW_020228145.1, read on the forward strand.
ATGGAAAGGGGAAGAAATGAAAGCTACGATCGGTATCTATATCTCACAGTGTATACTGTATTAAAGAAATCCACACTCTATAATTATTTCTGAGAGATGCCAGTGTACGATTATATAATTACGTTGCATTATTATTTTAATGTTGCCGTATAAATAAGAAAAACAAAAAAGGTTACACGGTCCGTGAATATGATTCGTTATTAATGCTAAACGGACAAAACATATATATAGCTATGTATGTTTTCACAAACATCGCTTTACACACGCGATTATTTTTTTTACCAACGTCATATAAAATCTTTTCGTTTATTAATCTTTTTCTTAAATTTCAGGATTTCTTCAGATATGCCAGTTTAACATTTTCTGATACTTCGTTATTATCGCGTTTTTCTTTCGAATTAACGGGACTTCACACAAACATTTCACGTTGACACGTTTATTGCGAGCTGCACACACATCCCGTGACCGTCGTAATTACAAAACGAATGTCCTGCCCTCCCAAATCACACTGACGGACGCGGATGTCGCTCTCTCCGCGTGACATCGGAAACAATCTAACGGGTGGTCGGGCGCGTCCAGTGGGCATCAGTTAATGTTGGGCGCGCTTGTTAATACACGTCGTGTCTCGCGGCACATCGACTCCATCAATCATCGATCGATTATGCGATCGGGAGATAATCACTTATTTAACCGTTCACTTAGCCCGGTTCGCACGACCGCCGGCCGCGGTCGACGCCGGTGGCGGCGGGGTGCGTAAAACGCCAAGTCACCACGAGAAAGGTAGGTAGGTAGGAAAGGCACCCCTGAGGAGCAGCGTCATTATTTGCACTTCAAAGACGTCTATATAAATGAGGGCGGCGGTGCTTAATGAAGCGACCGGGTGATCGTATAGGGACGATCTAATGAAAACGGTCGTTGACGCGAGCGACGGGTGAGAGCGTGTGGAATTCCGATCCTGGCTTTCGTGATTATAAACAAATCAGGATTTACTGACGAAAAAAAAAGATAGAAGGACAATTAACTTTGTACTTCGTGCGTTTATTTTATACGATCGAAGGCATAGATATAAATCTAAGGTTATTTAATAAAAACGTAACTAATACTAAAACGTATATATATATTTATGTTTATGTGATTTTGGAACGTTTTGCGTTCTTTAATCCTGAATTTTATTCCTTTTCTTATTATTAGAGTGTCACGAACTGACGAGGAGAATTATTTCGTCCGTTTTTGAGTCAATACATTTAAGTACTTTACCCGGGATTTGGACTAGGTTGGGTGATTAATCGGGGCCGAAAAGATGTGGTAGTTTATAAGTCTTGTAACGAGGGGGATCACAGGTTTATTTACAAGATTAAAATTAGAAAAATAGATTTTTAAAATCTAGAGAAATGGAGTTTTGTGTAATATGGAACTTCTTGAATTACATCACCTTATCTGTTTGTAAATTCTTCAGTAGGAAAGGCAAAGTGGGAAAAAATCCTGATTAGATGGATTGCTTGATTGAAATTTAATCTTCTTCAATTGTGTTTTTGCCCCTTTTTCTAGGCATGGAAGAAGGATGATGATGATTGATTCTTTTAATTCTTAAGTGGAATCCTTCTAAGGAGGTTTCAGTAATAATCGCTTTAAATTCAAATGTGCGGGTGATTGGTCCATAGCATCCTGGTATGGTGGCAAATGAAGGATTACACTTAGCAATTGTCAGCTATGTGTAGATCAACGGTTTAACTCTTCCGAAAGACGGAGCCCAGTTTCTGAGAGTCTCTGGTAGTTTACCGTCAGAAATCGGATAAATAGTCTACTGATAACTACATTCTTTAAATTCGATTTATTTATTAAAAGACTCTAAATTTAAATTTTGTCCGTACGTGACAAGAGCATTTCTTATTTTCACAAGACGCGTGTTTTGTAAAAATTTGCAAATCTTGAACGATTAAGTTATAGACGCGTTAAAAATGACCGGCACTTGTGACTTTAGTATAGCGAACACCGCGCGAGCTCTTCCGCCTCGGTGGCGGAGGGATTCTCACATCTTGCGGCGACGATAATTTCTAAAAATAACGCGCTACATTCAATTGCGCCAATTTCCAGCGGCTCATTGACGCTCGTGTGCGGCAAGCGTGGGCGATAAAGTTACGCACCATCGCGAGGCCGATACCACGGGCGTAAACATCTGACGAGGAGAGAGCACGAGCGTTTTCCCCAAGCGCGCCATTCCGCTCTCGCGCTGGACGCTCCCCGCGCGGCGTTCTGATTGGCCTCCGCCTCCGCTTTTAGATCCCGCCGCTTCCTGCGTTCCTCTCCGGCGAGTATATATATATATATATATATATATATATATATATACATATATATGTTCATAAACTGACCTTGCCGGAGGAAGTATAATTATTATTACTGATTGCACCGGCGCGCGGCGGCGCGGCGCATCGCGATGGCGCGACCTCCCCGCGCTCGAAACGCTCCATGTTCTCCGCCGTGGTGCGACGGGAGAGATTGCATCTGCGCGTCCGTCGCCCGTTATTTTCCGTTTTTTTTATATCTCTCTTTTTCTCTTTTTCCTCTCTTTTCTGCCCTCATTAAGTTTCGCCCTCAACGGCGATTACGCTTGTCGCGCCCGCGAGCAACGTTTTTCCGGCGAGTTTCACACATCTCCTCACGCTCTCGCGCGGTTGTTGTTAACTCCACCTGTTATCGATATAACCGTGCTTTAAGTATGATTATATACTTAAAGCGTGAGGACAAACGGGGGAATTAAGTTAATATCAATGTGTGTGATTAAAGCTCGCGCGTTAATAATTGCAGTGAGTCTTTTGAATAATGCTTCTTCCTTCTTCGCACACTTCCTGCACATCCACCTAGGATGTTAAAGATCTTTGACTGCGACAATCCTACGTCAATAAATCCTCGTTTTATTTTCTGAAAGGCCGCGCAAACATTCCACATCATTCGGCACGTATCCCGCAAAAGCGTTTCCGTTTGCCTTATTGTTACCGCTTCAAACATCCTCGCGTATTTCGTCGCGAAGAAGCCATTGTTTCAGGAAGCATTAGGCATGGTCGTTAGATCCGAATGACCGGTGGTGGGCCCCCCGTCCGGGTTCACGGCAATCGAAAATCGGATTGCCCGATCGACCGACGGTGCATGCCGGATACGCACGTGCGTATATATATATCCCAGGAACATCGCTCGTATCCGCGCATCCTGCGGTCATTCCGACGACGGCGTCCTAATGGATCCCGTCCCAGAGGGTCGCATGGCGGTGACGCCGCCGCCGTGCGCTTCACGACATTGCGTGCGACTATTTACCGAGTGACCGTTGCACCCTGCTCTCGCACATCTCCCGGTTCACGCATCGCTGCTCCGCGATACTAACCGCCGCCCGTTTAATGCTCCTTACGGCGCGGCGATCTCTCGAGTTTGCGCCTCGCGGAATTGGAACGTCAGTCCAACCGCATCCCCGTTTAACAAGGAGAAAAGATGGTCATATCGGCTAAAATCTCTTATCATTTTGCGAGTTAATTGCAGTTATTATGATTAATAGAATTATAATTAACTATATAATTTATAATTACAATGTTTAGTGAGGCGCGGGTTGAGTGTAAGACGCTCTAATCACGCATTAATGCTTTTTGTGTGTGAAAAGAGATTTTGAAAAAGAATAGCTAGATTTCTTTCTCGAGATAAGAGACGGAATTAATATTCCAATTATTAAGTATAAGCTTTATCAATACAAATTTAATTGAGAAAAGTATTTGAACATAGCGATTGAAAGACAGAAATGATTCGTCACCGTACGTGAGAGTGAAATCTGTAAAATGCGAGAAGGTAGACTTAAACAAATATCATTAATAATTCATTTACGGATCGAGGGAAGTTTAATTGAAACAGTGCTGAAAGTGATTTCGATAAAAGTTCAAGCTGGACGCTAGCGATTATTCTTCAAAATACTTAAATAGAAAGGATTTCGTGTATATTTCCACGCTCTGCTTAAATATTTATATCTCAAGATAAGCCTCCATACGCAAACCTTCTCTTTGTTGCCTCATTCGTACTCGGCCATCGTAATTTCCATTTTATTACACAGCGTAGAGTAATTTACGCGTCAGTGTAGATAATGGATCGTGAAAGTAGGCCGAATTTTTTTTTCGTTAAAAATGTGCGCGCTTCTCCCTCTTTCTCTCTCGCGAGAACCCAAGGACTATCGATGTCCGAACAACTTAAGCGCAAGTGGATTAACGACGGGCCCCAGAGAACGACGGCGCGGCGCCGCGATACATACGTGACAGGATGTGAGCGACACTTCCTTTTAAACCCTATAATACACCGCCGATCTGTTACAGTTTCACCTGCTTGCCTCCTGCTTAATATGCGCGCCATAATTAGAACATACGCGACCACACCGTCGTGTTAAATAATAAACCGGTCGCTTTAACGTCGCCGTGACTTCAGCATGCGAGCGCGAGACAAAGCGCCGGCTTTCCGATTTGTTAGCACTATATTCGTAATATCCATAATACAATTCGGTTTTAACCGACATTTATCTAACAGTATATTCTGATAGATCATGGCATACTTACTTTTTAAACTTTTTGAATTTTTGCAATGTCTTCAAAATTGAAGAAAATATAGTACACGAAAATGTGCTGTGACGTCATAGTGTCGCTGCGAAATCTTTTGAAGTTGCCATCATCAAAGAAATTTTAGCGAGCTATAACTTTCTCAAATTTAGTTTTTTTTTTTAAATTCAAAAAGTACTAAAAATTGGCTTAAATTCTCTACATTAATTATGGATACCGCTTAATAAAAAAAATTTACGGAAGAACCGAATTTATAACGTTGAAACAAATCTCTGTCTAATTGTAAGAAGTAGAAGAGTGCGAAAAACAAAGCTCATCTTCTTGAAATTTCCAAAACTGCGAAATTTTAAAATCGCGAATGCTGATTTTATAGATATAAGTTAAATAATTTTATTATAGGTAAATTAAATAAATATGTATAGATAAGTTCATAATATTTAGACCGAAAGGCTTATTAAAGGATATATGCAGTTTTGTTCTTTTTTTTCATTCTTTTCACTTCTCCAGTAAGAATTGATAACATAAAATTTGGCAACGTATTGCGACTTCAATTTATCTAACTAGAGTGAAAAAGTTTATGGATTTATTATATTATTATGACAAAAAACATTTTTTTATTGAATATCGAGTTTACATAGAAACGTTGGTGAAATTTATATTATCTTTGACAGTAATCGGCTTAATTATCGCTGGCTGAGAAATATAAATTTGCGTTACGGTAAAAAGTGTCAGCCGCCCTTTTCAGTTGCCCCTTGCCGACGTCATCGTCACTTTAATCTTTCATAAAAATCTGCAAACTGCCAACGTTACAGCGTATAATATGACAAATCTGATAACGGCTCGGTTTGTTACGACTGACTTTAATGACTTTTAATCCGGGGCAGTTCGATGCGCGAACGATGTAACGCACTGTGCGCGACGAGGTAAACTGAATTTATGTGATTCGAGTAAGTAAGTAAGTAGTGCCGATTGTCGACCGGACGAAGCGCCGGCGGAAACACATCTTTGCTCTTATCGGGACACGATATTAATTTCGTCGTTGTCCTTTTCCATCGGTCATAATCTCCAATCACGATCAGCGATCGCCTATGCAAATCGCTCATGAATATCCTTCGTGCGACATCTTGCGTTTGTTATCCTTTAGTCTCTTTTTCTCTTTCTACAAAATACTTGTAAATTATCTTTATCTTTTGCTAAATAAATTGGAAATAGAGGTCAAAATACTGCAATTGCGTTCAAATTTACATATTATATTTCTATCTTATCTCTGTTTCTTTTCTCCCTCAAAATAAATTATATACACATGCCTTATAATTTATAATAATTAAATGCAACGGCGAGATAAATTAAATATCGTTGCTCTACTGCATGAATGGCCTGTAATTCTCGAAGACTAAGCGCTATCTTTCAATGCGATTTCGAGAAAGCAATGCCTACTTGTAGACGTCGTAAAAATCGCGTCGTAAGTTCTCAGCTATGGCGACTAGAAACTGCCTACCGCAGTTTATGCCGTGGAATGAAGAAATCGTAAAGCTGATTGTGATTGCGGCCGGTTGCACGAGTGCTGGGATGCCTCGTTTTCGCATTCGTGTACCGAGGGATGATGACGGACGCGTCCGCTTAGCCCTCTAATCATTCCCGTGATTTGCGGTGGACGTGATAAAAAAGGAGGCACGGGGGAGGGGACGGAGGGCGTCTTATTAAGATTCGTGGACGAGCACGCTGCTTGATTGAAATTTAATTGCACCGTCGAAATTATCCTCTTTCTCCGCGCACGTTTTCGACAACGTTACCCCGGTACGGTTTTTATGCCCGACGTTGTAATATTATCGCGTTAATGCGGCTTTTTTTCCACAAGGGGGCGATCATTTTTTCGCACTTTCGCCATTCCGTGCCTTGAAACTCGTCGGGGAACATTAGAAATCAACTCGATTAGCATGGTAGTCTTGGTGTGATCATTAAAAACGTGGTATAACGTATGTATTATATATAAATAAATAGGCACATTAAATGATTAAATACATATTACCAAGGTAATTAGATTTATGTATCTATCCAACAAAAAATAATATCTATATTTATAGACACATTAATCATTAATCGTACGCTGTGATTCAAAGAGTAACAAAAAAGAATGGAATACCTATATACATTTGACATCGAAGAAATAAAGAGAGTCTCAGTAGATTAAAGATCATAACGGGCACTTTTCCAACAAACGAGTGATTTTTATTGCACTGACTTTCTGATTTCCGAGCTCGTATCTTCATAATCTGCTTTACTTCTGTTGTAGTGGTGATGCACAAGGATAAGGAGGAGAATTCGCACCACGACTCGCATTACAGGACGAGAGAGCTGGCAACGCTCGCTTACGACCATCATCACCTCGACGGCGAAATGTTCCTACAGGTGAGTACTCTCGTCGAGTACGGGCTCATTACGTAGAACAGCCCGTATTTACGACCTTATTTGAGAACGCACCAAATTTTAAAAATGCACATCGGCCCGATGCGTGTGCGCGCGCGCGCTCGTATTTATCGCATGCCGTGGTGAGGGGCACCTGCTTCCTTCTCGCTCTCTCGATCGATCGTCTCAATTCGCTAACCGTCGCGGAGAAATCTATCTCCCGCGAAAACGAGATCTCGTCTCTGATCTATACGCTCGAGAAATAAGCGACGATGACGAGTCGCGTGAAATATTCAACCGATTTGTGCGATACGTACGATGCGTCCTTAGTAACGGAAGTGCGCATCAAAAGTTATGGTCTGATGGCTTTGTCAGCAGGACAAATGTTTCATGCGTATATTTATATACGTGCGTTTTAATTCTTTACGATTACAAATCGAACAGGAGGCAGCAGTCTATATAAAAGAAATATTGTGTGTATGTTATACAGTAGAAATAATGTCGGTATTTATAATGCAATCTCGTGCAAAATTTTTGCGAATTATTACTTTAAATAAATATCGAAAGAAGTCGGCACTCAATGCATTGGAATTCAATAAAATTTAATATCTAATAACATATTATATTTAATTAATTTATTGTTACATTTTCTGTCTTCATATATTTTGTTAAAATACTCTGATTACATTTCCCTTACCAATTTATGTTAAATGTTAACTTATTATTTTTATAACGTGTTCACCAAACGATATTTATCTCTTAAACACTTACGCAAGAGGCCATTATGTCAATCCGTAAATAAAGAAAAAAGATCGCCGTTCGAGTTATTGATTCTAATCGTTAAGGACCAATCAACCGCGATATAAGTCAGCGCGGCTACAAACGATCGACTTTATTTTCGAGCAGCGATATTATCTGCGCGATACATTCACCTGCCATAAGCACCGTCTACGATTCACGATTGATCGACGGTTAAAGTGGTGTGAGTGCATGCGAACAGATGGAGAGATGAATGAGCAGGCAAGAATAGAGAAACGGGCGTGTGCTACCGAATGACGACCCGTGATTGGAACTGTCCGTCAAAAACGATACGATTCGACGTCACGTTTGAAGGGAACTGCAGACGAGTAGGGGAGACAGGGAGTTTCGTATATTATTTCGATGAAATAAAGCATATAGTGATACAAATTGCACGACGAAAATAGGTACATTTTCTGATCAGTCCCGAACGTAACAGTCTATTATATCAAATGAGACAACTCGTGGATCCGTTACAATAAACAAAAATTTTTGCTCTTTTTTCTTCCGAAAATAGATAACGATCGATAATTAATAATCAAATAATAAGTAATCTATGTTATTATTTATTTAACATTAGAAAAATAAATAAATTGTGCTTTAATAAGAGACATACTGATTATATTTTTAATTAATTATGTCATTTTTTTCTTTTCTGATTTGATTTCTACAGAACCATTTCTTAAATTAAGTTCCTGTACATATTACTTAATATCTTTCTCGAAACATAATTCTAATTGAAATATATCGCAATATTATAACTATTTTGCCAAAGATAACAATATTTTTAAATTTTATAAGTATAAAATAAAAGAAGATTCTCAACTCTTAAGTCTGAATTTATTCTTTCACAAAACGCCACAGTTATTCATGTACTTCTTTTAAATGGATAAAGTGAATTGATTCATATAATATAGAAGTCTCTCTCGAGTCGCGCGTTGCAGCAGAGCGTGCGCCGAAATTAAATCATCGATAGTGAGAGGAAGAGACAGGGAGAAGCGAGAAACGGGAGAAGTGGCCGGGAAAGAGAGATGGAAAGAGAGTAAGAACAGGGAGATATCCGGCTGATGAACCGGCTATGAAACCGAGGCGTACGAGGTGTCTATTCCTCCAAAGTATGGAAGGGTATATACACGGATTAATGGCCGTGTATCATGCAAGGCTATTACGTTCCCTTTCTTGCGTTTTAGGTGCGCACACGGGGGAAAGGGAACACGAGTCTGCGGATACGAGAGAGAAAAAGGGAAGGGGGGACAAACAGAGAGAAAAGGAGAAAGAGCGAGAGATAGAGATAGAGGGGGGGAGGGGGCAGAAAGCAGAGAGGATCAGAATGGAGCGAGAGATCAGGAGGGACGGGCGTAGAATATTATACTTACGTATACGAATAGTACGCGATTTTATTCGCGAGTCGACGTACATCGTTACAGTCGAACCCTATCAGTATCATAACGGCAGGTTATTAATTGTCGGCTTGTTAATTGCATTACGTACGCCCTTGTACGCCCGAAGCTAATCCCCGAACGGGCCTCCGACAATGACATACACTCGAGTCGCGAAATGACGAGTGCACCCAAAAAAAAATATTCTGCCGATAAGTGGGGAATTCCTCTTAGCAGTTCCTCTAAGCAAAAAATCTTACATGAAGAATATCCTTCTTTAAGTAATACGTATTACTTTATAAATAAGTGGATGCGTAAGCTATAATCAAGAGTAAATTCCTCTACAGTAAATTCTACTATTAGCCTCTTAAAATAAGAGGATATGCTAGATATTTGCGGCGCGCGCGTTAAAGTTAAAAGACGATCGTCTTATTAGCTACGCGATGCGTACGCTACCACACGAGACGCCCGTGTAGAAAGTTCAGCCCCTTGCACAATGCCAGGCAACAGGCAATAGGAACAGGAAATAATAAAAAATCGTTAATTACAACCTAAAATATTCGAATGTTATGATTTGTTGGCAACAGGCAATAGACACATAATTTCCAACGTGACGGAAACTCCTGTGTCTATTGCCTGTGTCACTGTTTATTCTGCATTTATATACATTGATTTCTGATTTTTATTCCCTGTTCCTATTGTCTGTTGTCTTTATTAAGAATGGCCTTATATAACATAAGTCCTCGATCATTAGTTATATATTAGGGATGCCATAAGAAAGATTTCCTTATTTTAACCTGATGAGGTCCCTATCATTATTTATTAGGGATTCCATAAGAAAGGTTTCCTTATTTTTATCTAATAAGGTCCTTGTAAGGATTTGATAAGGATGTTTTAACTTCATAAATACTTATTTATTAGGGCTAACCGGATAAGGTCCCGATCATTATTTATTAGGGATGCCATAAGAAACGTTTTCTTATTTTTATCTATTGAGGCCCTTGTAAGGATTTGATAAGAATGTTTTAACGTTTTAACTTTATAAACATACTAGGGGTATTCAAATAAGTTGCAGTTTAACGGTTTGACAGGTTATGTCGGGTTAAAGTCGGGTAAAAAGTTAATTTTTACACTTTTAACCCAAAGATTAATGTGATAGGTTAATGAAATAGTTATGTATTTTGCATAACCTTAAAGAGTAGCGCGCCCAAAGTTAATTAATTAACTTTTTACTCAACTTTAACCCGACATAACCTGTCAAACCGTTAAACTTTAACTTATTTGAATACCCCTACTATTTTCATAAATATATTTACGAACACAAAATTTCATGATAAGCCGGCACTGGTTTCTGACATTCACCCGACATTAAGAAATATTATATTATATATCTTATATCCAATTCAAAATTTTATTACTCTTTTTAAACTGAATTTGTTTATTAAGATAATTTTTGGAAAATTATATATTTGCGCTGGTTATGTAGACAATATATAACACTTACATCAAATTAAGAAGTGGTCTACCATGTAAAGCCCGGTTTTCACACGCAATGATTAGTGGCGCCAACTGACTGGCATTCATTGGCGCCAGAACCGACTAGCAAACTCACAAGTATTTACACAGTAATTGGCGTATAATATGAAAAATATTTAACATTTATTAAACACACAGTAAATGACAGCAAGCATATAACCTCAGAATTTGAGGTTATATGCTTTGGCCAATAGCCGCCAGTAAACGCCACATTACTAGCGCCAGTTTGTATCAAGTGTTTACACTTGCATTTTTACTGGCGTTAGTCGACTGGCGCGGCCTGGCGCCACCAATCATTGCATGTGAAAACCGGCCTTAAGGCAGTTGGCTCACGATCCAGAGGTCCCGAGTTCGATCCCACCAAGGTAAGTGTTTTTTCCAATACAAGAAAATATTTATAATCATAGACTACATCTTAAGAAACAAATTTAGTTATAAAATAGTAATAAAATTTCAAAATAAATAATTTTTTTTATTTATTTCGGGTGAATATCGGAAATCAATGTCCTCTAATATTAAGAGGACTGCACAATCTTGAATCTAGAGTCTCATGATTAGAGGATATTCCTCTACAGTTTAAAACATCTTAATTCTTAAGGCCCTATTTCAGAGGAAAATCCTCTAGCATGAACCAGGAACCGCTAAACTACAGAATATTTTTTTTTTGGGTGTGACATGGAATTATATCGATAAATGCGACTGGGATTATCTTTATGAGGGAATCAAGAAAATTATCGCAGTTTTATAATGTTTCTTATCACGTTGTATTTTTCACATTATCATATATTTTATATCTTATCCAAATAATATATGAAATTACTGCAACTTCTTTCGTAGAAGATTTTATGTATTAATTAAGAAATCACGTGAAGATGTAACGTTAAATTAAAAAAAGGTGAAATTAAAATTTGAATTAATTATAAGTTATAAAAAAATATTTTTTTTACAGAATAATTATAAATTATTAAATGACGAAGTTTTTAAGGCGCAGCAAATTTATACTACATATAGAATTATAAATAAAATCGCATAGGTTTACTTTGTCAAGCCCAGACGTTCGAAAGACTGCAACTCAATGCAACATCGACCATATCACGAGGTATAAATCAACAACGCGCGAGCGCGTATCTTCCAGACACGGTATCGATTTATGAAAATGGCGATGCAATCGGGTCGCGCTTGATTTTCTTGACCGGGCTCGGGCTTGGCTCAAACCCGGCCCGTGTTCTCTGAACCTGGATACCAGTTTCCGGGTAATCTACCTCACGCCATCCCCGTCTCGTATATCAATAACATATTTATACAATTCGCGCTGGTTCCGTGAACCCGACTTTCCAGGACTTCCCTTCGCGGCCCTCCTACACGCCTATCCTCCCTCCTCGGCCACCCTCCGGACTCCCTCCCGACGCAAACAGCGCGCCGTCTCTCCTTTCCACGCGCCATATACCGTTTCGCCGATCCTCATAAACTTTACGAACCCCGACGGTAAATCCGGTTTATGACAAGCCGGCCGCCACCACCAGAGGTATCCTCGAAATTACGGCTCGGCGCGATCGGATTTTTATACCCCTTCCCAATTATACCATGACTGGGACGGTGTATGTATACGCGGGCGAGAGAGAGCGATTGTGAGGGAACGACTCGTTTAGAGACGCGACGGCACGACGTCTTGTCTCGCTGTCTTGTCTCGTGGAAGGGAATTCGCGTCTATCGAATTACACGGCATCAAATCAGCGTCCGCCGGACCGCCGCCGTGCATAGATCACGTTGCATCCACGCTGCGTTTTCCACCCTCCGAACTTCTCGTCTTCGTAGGCGCTGAAGAGATTTGTCCCGCGCAGGTAGAACTAATAGAAACTTATTTAGCCATCTACGGAAATTAATTCTTTAGATAATCACAATCTAGTAACTTTTTATAACTTTTCGGGAGAAGATAGAGAAATAAAATGCCTTCTTTAGATCTTCACAATCATATATTAAAATAAAATAATTGAGGAATCCTTTAAATTATTTAATACAAAATTATTTAGCATACGATTATTTTAGTTAGCATTAAATTACATTAATTTAAAAGGTACCCCAAAATACTGGGCAGGTTTCTAATTAAATACACTCGTGATGTCCAAGATAGACTCGATGAAGAACGTTCGCGACCGAGGAAAGTTAATTCGCTCACTTTAATGTGTTTTCGTCCGAGAACGTGTACGGTGGATACACCTATTAAATATTTTCACGCTCGGAAGGTGGTTTCACGATGCTGGCTTGAGACAGCGTCCACTACCCAGGGACATCTAATTTGTTAATTTGAATTTATCGCTATCATAACGCGCAATTCGCGTTACGGTATCAAAAAGGCAAACGACTGGAAACATAATGGGGACCCCTTCCGAGAAGAAGCAGCAGCGAACGCTCGTCAGACTGCCATATCATAATTAAAAATCATAATTAAAAACATTGTTAGTCCTAAGTGTAAACTTGATATCTTTTTGTGTCACATCCATTTTTGAGATGAGCGCCAATAACGATTCCACTCATATTTGAAAATAATTTTTCGAGAGATTGCAATATGTAAATTATTAACGAAATTGATTGAAGAAGAAGTTTCTCGATCCGCGGAATCCGATTACGTTAACAATCGATATTCGAGGACAATGTACCGATAATCTTGTTTAACAGTTTTGAATTAAATTTCATGGACGATGCGCTGATACACAGTAGGTTTAGTCGTCGAGAATGTAGTCTCTAGCGCGACAGCAAGTAACGGCGAAGACACGCAAAACAAGCTTCTCGTGCTAAACGCTGAATATTTAAGAAACAACAACTGAAATCAAATACAGAGACTTTTCCCTTTTGCCGCGTTAAAGTATCGTTTTTCGTGAGTAGCGTGCAAGGAGGTACCTTCCTACTTAATACTTACTATTTTCTAAACGGTATGCGGATACATTACTTCTACGAAAGTTTCCTCGTGTAAAACGTTTACTGCCCTTTTTCGTCACTTCTGCCATGGCCGTGCGAAACAGTGGGCGAAAGAAAGGAGCGAGATAGAGACGGAGAGAAACCGTTTCTTCTGAATCTCCCGGCGTAAAAGGTTCAAGCAGACCGAAAACGTTCTTCGATCAACTCGACACGAAACCGTCGCGCCGGTAATTTGCCACACTAAACACCGGCATTTTTCGCAAATCCGCGTACGAGTCACGACTCGGAAAGAAAAATAGGCCGAGAAAATAATGACGAATGTTACGTGTTGGAAATCTCTTCCACAATGAAAATTTCTCGATTTTTGTAATTGTAGAATAATGGAATCTGAATTATGTTTATTGTTAAAAATAAAATACGACAAAATTACACGGAGAAAACTTTATAGTAAATATTACTATGGTGTCGCACTAGCTGCGGACCATCGAGGAATTTCAAGTTAAAATACTATAATTATTGTTTTAAAAACGATTAAATAACGTAATTTTTACCATAAACATAGTAATTTAACTTAAAATTCCTCGATGGTCCGCAGCTAGTGCGACACCATAGTAATATTTACTATAAAATTTTCTCCGTGTATCGTCAGATTTAAGCATGAACATATATCTAATATTTGTAATTTTCACGTCAAATTGCATTTTATTTTAATTGCTTAACTGTAGACTTTACATTCAGAAATTAAAGCATCGTTAGAATCAAATAAAAATGAATTCGGGATAAATTCGGGAATTTGTATGTGCTAAAAGAATTTAAATATTTTTTTGTAATAAATAATTGTCTTTCTCCTATACCGTTTAATAACTTTTTTAGCGTGAGCGATGCTAGAAACGCTTGATTGTCTCTGAAGTAAACTAATAAAACGCTGATTATCCGGCCGGACGGCCGGATTTTTCGATCGTTGAGCGAAACATACTTCGCCAATCCATTTCTGTCGTCTCTCGGAAATTATCACCTGGCGCGAACGCGCACGATACACGGCGGGGGGCCCCCCGTCGAGAGCGCGCACCGCTCTCAGCTTACGTTGCTTTATGAAACTCGAATAAACTTTTCTCCGACCACTAACTTGCGCGCCATTCGTGCGGGGGAAAATATGCGGACGGCTGCATTTTTCGCGTTAAGATGCCGCCATTCGTGCGAGGGAAAATATGCGGACGGCTGCATTTTTTGCGTTAAGATGCCGCCATTACGCGAATAGCCGTGATGTATGACGATCTCAACCAGCGAAAAGCGAGAAAGCCTGAAAGATGCAAATAAATAGATGTGATCAATTCTCGATCCAATTCGAAACAAATGTTTTCTCACGGGAATTTTAATTTCCGACTAAAGATATATTTTTTATTAAAAAGTTGCAAACCTTAAAAAAAACAAAACGTAATCAGATTCGGCTCTGCATTGCGCGAGAATTGTTTTCAGATCGACTAAAAAATTTGCGAGCGGAGCCCGCGCGCGTTATTGATTTGCATCCTGTGGATCGGCAAGAATTTCGGCAGGAACAAAAGCCGAGGAACGTAAGGTCGAACGAAGGTGCCCAGAAAGCCGTACGAAACGTACTGCTATGAGATTACCCGTTAAAGCGATGATAGAGCCGATCAAAATGCAAGGAACCTGTGCATTATGTTGTTGATATATCTCTGCAGGCGAAATTCAGAATTCAGCGACCGGCTTTAGCAGAGACCGCGCAGCCCCCCCCCCTCTGTGGCTGGTCCCGCAATCCGTCCGCTCGTCCTCCCCCCTCCGCTTTCAGGTACACGGCGGATCGACCAATTTTTACCCCGGCGCGCAGCTCGGGCTTCGATACAAATCACGCCTCTCAGTGACGTATCGTCGCGAAAGCAGCCATTTTGCTCTCATATTTTTTATTTAATAGCCACCAGGCTATTGTGTATCGCATTAATACGCGGCAGCTACGCCGCCGCGCGGTAGCGGTAAAAGAGGGTCGTGGTCGGGGCGACCCCCGCCACCCGGTAACCCGTAATCATAACCGAGCGATTTTTCTCCCCGCGTTCTCTCTCTCTCTCTCTCTCTCTCTCTCTCTCTCTCTTTTCTCTCTCAAAACCCCTTCCTTCCTCTTTCTTTCACGGTGCCTGGCTACCACATCTACGCTTCCCGCGAGCTCTGACTGCGAGCACGGCTACACCCTAAAGATGTTACTAATGCTATGATACTGATGAAGGGGTAACCATATCTTTCGCTACAATTGAGATAATACGATGGCAAAGCTGACATCTATAATTATCAAGGAAAGGACCAGATGGGGATATTTTATATATATATGAATCTTTTTTTAAAATTATTCTGTTTCTATATTTTTTCTTGTAATAAATATTAACTTATTTTACGGAGGTCTATTCAAAACCTGGCCACGCAGGCATGGTTACCTCCGTGACTTTGATTACTTTTGAGTCACGAACATTACCGTTCGCGATCCTGGAACTCGTATTTTCATGTCGTTCGATGCTTCGAGCACAAAATGTCACTTAACGTCATAAACTCGAAATGACATGCTTCACGGTTGAATGAATTAACACAAACGGCATTTTTCACGTACCAAGCGTGTACATTCGTTTATGATGCAGAATGTAAAAAATTATTTATTGTTTATCGATTTTGTCTTAATCTTTAAAAGTACGAGCTTTTACTTCGCCCGCTTTCTCTTCTCGCTGGAAGCGTTTATTCACCAAGATCCGTTATCGTCGCTCGATCGGCTTCGCGACGGAAACACGACAGAACAATCGCTATTCTTTTGGGCCATCGAGGCCAGGAATAAGCTCCACTTTCCGCATCAATCAGGCCTCCCAGCGAGACTTTCTTCCACTTGGCGTGGGTATATAACACGTATACGTTATACTCGTGCGGCGGGCGCGCGTGGTGTAATTTAGATCACGTCTCCGCGTGAGCGAGCGATGCGCCCAAGTCGACCTAAGTGAATTTTGTATATACGCGGCGAAGAGTTAGCGAAGTAGCGAGTCAGCGTGCCGGGGCTGGCGCTGGATGAAACGAGAAGGAACGTATAGGCCAAGTTGATCACCGTGCTATAAGGTCTTACTTGTTGCTGATGGTTGCATGTCTGCCACGGCGAGCCGTGCCTTCTGCTTCTCGGCTGATTGCTCCGTATGCGAGAAACGATAGGAAACTTCGTCCCGGATGGACGGCCAGCGGTTGAACCGGACGAAAGTTCGCGATTTCTGTGCGAAATGGGGGAACGGCGAACTCCGCTTGAGCTAAGAAGAAAGGACACGACTCCTGGTCATATTTAGATTTAGATAGCGTCGTGCGACATCCATCAGAATAAACCATGAAATTGATCTTTTACAGAAATCAGTCTTATGAGATGCGACTTACAATTAGTGCAATATTCGTAACGCGTGTATTTATACGATAAATAATTACAAATTCCTTATCTTCAAATGGAGGAGATTGCGTTTTCATAAATTTTAGTAAAAGTTATTATGACTGAAAAATAAATATTTATTTTATCTTAATATAATCACGAAAAAATGAATGATTAGTCAATAAGATTTGTATTAGAACTTATTTATCCAGGTAAACGTATGTAATCTATGTTCTAACAAAAAATAGAAAATATAAAAGAAACAATACTAGCGTAAAATAATAACTTATCAGGCATAATTAAATGATTCTTTCGCGTTTTTTTCTCTCTCTCTCAGATAAAGTATCGTTGCTCGCATGCATGTCTATAAATACTAGATGGGGTTCTCTTTCCGCACTTGGAATATCCACGAAGCGGCGCGGGTAATTTCTTCGAGTAACCGCACACTCGAACTTTTACGGGCACGGAATGTGCACGATGTGTGTTACGGCACATACAGTGTATATGCAGAGCCATTCAACTTTTTAACTTTCTTGACCGTGACTTTTCGCGGGTTGACTATACGTACCAAAGAGGGGGGTAAACTAATGAGTTCGTTTTGGCGAACACCCAATGTCATCCATGTTGAATCAAACGTGACTATCAAATATATTCTTCAAATGCGTCATGGGTCTAATAAAATATTCTTACTTTTTCGGAATTATTATAAGAAATAAAATTCGAGATAAAAATAATTTATTAGCTATTTATAAAAAATATCTGTATAAAAATATCTGGTTAAAAATATAAACAGAAATTTATACCAAGATATTTACGTAAATTATGTGAATACAATATATTCTTTATTTAACCGTTCAGTTTACTTAATTGCATGACGTTCTTATAATTTCTTGTGTGCTTTCTACACGTGTGAAAATGTATAATAAACCAGTAAAAGTGGTGACATTTATTATCGATGCATTAAACGGTAATATCCCGTTGATTAAATAATTGTAATAATCGCGATTATTGATAACGTGGTTAAGCACGTGGAAAGTCGGGAGAAAATAAGATTTCACATCTGCGCTTAATTAAGGTTGCCGCTGTGCTAAGCTGTGAAAGGGTTAAAAAGGCGATCGTAAAATGAGCAACGACGAGCATTAAAACGGCCATCACGCAGAAGGGAAAGCATCGGTTGAGATAAACAGGCCTGTCTTTAAATCGATCGGATTCAGCACGAAAGTCGAACCGCGTTTACGCGTCCCGCGTGGAAGTTACGACCAGAAACGTCGATTCCTACGAAACTATTTTTTTTCTTTCTTAAATAATTGTCACACTTTCACCGCCATCGGCGATGCAGCGACAAAGGAAAAAGTAATGCATTGCTGAGGAATACTTATTGCATTCTGGGAATACAATAAATGCATCCGCAGTGCTTTGCCGACATTTTGCATCACGCACGTTGCATTTCGCTGGAAATTCGATTTTAACAAAATTGAATCGTACTTCGCCGATTTTTGCTCAACGTCACTGGTTGCAAACTTGTGGAGTATGCGCAGCAGAATGTACAGAAGGTTTTATTTCAAAAAAGTATTACCTAGTATTTTAATAACGATGAGAGGGAGAGGGAGAGAGAGAAAGAGAGGTCCAGTGATAAAAATTATATTAATAAAATGTTGATAATAAGAGAATAGAGGTAACTTCCGTACTTCCGTCTTAGCGTTAATTATAATTTTGTTATGCTTTAACTCAGCATTATACCAATCATACAGATATTTTCGACATTTAACGCGTAATTCGGTGAAAAAACGTGCTAAATGAAAGAATGGATGCGCCAGTCGTTCTATCGCACGCCCGGAATGTATCCAGACATAACAATAAATTTTAAGAGGTATTAAACGCGCAATGCAAAACGGTAGGTAGGTTAGTAGGAAACTTTGGTCGTCCACTCCAATTACGTTTTATGGAACGCGGCGAATATTCGAGCTTTATATAATTGCGGCGTAACCATTAATGCAGTGCGGCTTACTAATCTATAAAATTAGTAGAGGGGCCATGCAGATAGTGGCAGCTGGCAATTACACAGCACCGGTTTAGTGATATCAAACGTATCCCCGGATATATTTTGCGTACAAGGTAATATTCGGCCTATTTACCATTTAAATATTTTAAATAATTCTTCTCTCGTCGAAGAAACATCAACGCTGTTGATATATTCTTTGATATAATCCTTCTTAGCAATCCTTTTTATAAAATATACACCATAAAATTTGTACACTCTTAAGCATGTGTCGCCAAAAATTGGAGGTACATGTTGAAATTTTGTTCCTACGTAATTACGAGGGACATAAGTCACTCTTAAGCATGTGTCGCCAAAAATTGGAGGTATGTACATGGTACCTCGAAGTTAGGAAGTACGTTATGGGCAACGAATATTCACCCGACAAAAAAAATTATTTATTTCGAAATTTTATTATTATTTTTTAACTAAATTTGTTACTTAAGATGCAGTTTATGATTATAAATATTTTTTTGTATTTGAAAAACACACTTACCTTGGTGGGATTTGAACTCGGGGACCTCTGAGCATCGTGAGCCAACTGCCTTACGTGGTCGACTACTTCTTAATTTGAAGTAAATGTTATATATAGTCTACATATGTCATACCAGCGCAAATATATAATTTTTCAAAAATTATCTTAAGAAACAAATTCAGTTTAAAAAGAGTAATAAAGTTTCGAATTGGATATATGATATAATATTGCCCGCTGCTATTCGCGAATGTCTTTCGTTCAACAAATGTCGCGATCATGCCATGGTTGGCTACGTATACGAGGTATATACGGAAAGCCCCCTAAAAAACTGTACCTCCTAAAACTGTACCTCCTATGACACGTCCGTGCACGCGTCCGCGTCGAGTGCTTCGCGAATGTCTTTTGTACGAGGTACATATGTAGGAGGTACACATTTGTACGAGGTACATATGTACGTACGAGGTACGTATGTACGGGGTACATACGGGAAGCCACCTAAAAAACTGTACCTCCTAAAACTGTATCTCCTAAAAAATTGTACCGTGAATTTATAAATGCGGTACCTCCAATCGGTACCTCCTCCTTTATCAGTACCTCGTGTATTCCGTACCTCGTGCTACTGTACCGGGAAAAGTATCTCCTAGCAGCATGTAACTCCAAATGTCATTTCCATTTAGAAATTAGTACCTCGAATTTGGAGATACTATATACGCGGTACATGCTTAAGAGTGTATCATTACCTATTATAATGTAATCCATATTGCAATTTGAATTTTTGATAAGTCCACAATGACATTATCAAGCTTCTTTTTGTAAAGATAGGGTAACTCCGGTATATACGTCGCAGCTAAGGGAAACTTAATTTATCGAGTACTATTTACAATGTTTAAGGCAAATGAATTATATCAACTTTATACTGTCTACTACTAAAAAAAATAGAAATATAAAATATTCATTCTTTGTAATTAATAAAAAAAACTTTTAGAAACTCTTGCATTTTTGCCATATGTCCCAGAGGGGTGGGTTATATGACATTCATGAATGAAATATACGCCTTATAAAAAATTACAAATAATGTTTATAAATAAGGCAATAAATTGTCATAATAAGTTATAAAATGTGTGTAAGAAATTTATTAAGATGTAAGAATGTTAAACAAATTATAAAACTGAAAAATGTAAAAAAGAAAATAGAAGCGATAGTTGCATTAATAAAAATTATTGTTATACGATCCAAAAAAAGAAGGAAAAAGAACACATAGGAGATTTCGAGTTTTACAAAGTGTCTATACTATGGCATAAATCCCGCATGCTAACTTGCCGTATATCATAAACAGGAGGGATATACAAGATATCCCTTGTTAAACGAAAAATACAAGAGCTATGCACTTGTATTTTGCTGTATTCTATCATTTACTATCCCTCTACACTTATGTATCATGAAATAACCATTAAGGGGGGAAACCACAGTAGAGCACGAAAAAGTAAGGCTATTTTC
>NW_020228146.1:0-640 GCF_003070985.1 Temnothorax curvispinosus
GATATGTGCGTTGGCGCCGCGTCTCGTCAGTCTCGTCTAGCGTGCGTTAACGTTTAGTCGACTCGTACATTCGCGTCTCGTCGTGTAATCCATTAAAAGTATAAGTTGTATTCTTTCGTTATTGGGCGGTGTATGTAAGCTCTGCTGTTTTGTGCGAAGCGCTACAGTTTTTGGAAAACTTGTCGCTTCAGTTTTATTAGGAAGATTTATGCATGCAGGATTGCCTCGAAAATTTATTTTTAATTATCCGAATGAAGCACGTAATTCCAAATGCTATACAACTTAAAAAATGATTTAATGTTAATAACAATTTTACAATATATGAAAAATTCCAAAAATAGTAATTATGACCTTGACGATAGTAGTCCGGGAGCCAGCTGCCATTTTAAGTGAATTGTTTTAAGAAATCTGAGATTTTCGGTTAGTGTTCAATTCGGTCTGCTAATAAACAAAGTGAAGCTTCCATGGTAGCGGTGGGTGTTGCCGCGGCAGCCACCCACACACGTATAATTATAATAAAAATAAACTGACATAAAGAAAGCTGAGACGCTTTGTTTGTACGTTTATTATGATCTAAATAAACGGAAAATAATAGTCAGCTGACTTCATGGTGGGGGGTTGTACGTCAGCTTCTCGCCCA
>NW_020228146.1:740-1240 GCF_003070985.1 Temnothorax curvispinosus
ATAGTCCGGGAGCCAGCTGCCATTTTTTATGACCAAAATTAAGAAACCTAAGATTTTGCTGTATGGTTCATTTAGTATTGCTACTAAACGAAGTGAACGTCAGCTTGCGCATTTGCGGTGGGTGTTGCCGCGGCAGCCACCCACACACGTATAATTATAATAAAAAAAAACAGACATAAAGAAAGCTAAGACTTTGTTTGTACGTTTATTATGATCTAAATAAACGGAAAATAGTAGTCAGCTGCCTTCATGGTGGGGGGTTGTACGTCAGCTTCCCCAAACATGCGAAAAATATGCGCTGAGCAAACTTATACTAAGAAAGCTGAAATTTGGGGAAATGATAGTCGACTTTAACAGTTTCACGAAAATAATTGTCCGCTGAGGTTTTCGCAGTGGAAAAGTGCTCAGCTGATGCAGTAAAAGGATGCCACACCGGCCACGCGCCCGCGCGCATAGCGATGCGCCGTATCTTTCAGTCGTCAGCTGAGCACTTTTTCACC
>NW_020228147.1:0-1247 GCF_003070985.1 Temnothorax curvispinosus
TGTGGTCGAGATGCGTCCATACACGCGATTCAACAGAGGCTACCACTACATACTCACCGTTATCGACGTGCTGAGCAAGCACGCATGGGCCGTACCGCTCAAGGCCAAGAGCGGACCCGAGGTTACTACGGCGATTGCAAAAATAATTTGAGACGGCGAAAGATGCCCGAAAAATCTGCAGACTGACAAGGGAAAAGAATTTTACAACGCCAACGTGCAGAAACTCCTGAAGAAACATAATATCAATCACTATTCGACTTATTCCGTAAAGAAGGCATCGGTTGTTGAACGATTCAATCGCACGCTCAAGAACGACATGTGAAAAATGTTTACGCGCAATGGAAATTACAAATGGATCGACTCGCTGCCGGGTCTCGTATCGGATTACAACGCACGAAAGCATCAAACTATTGGCATGCGACCCATCGATGTTACCCCCGCGATCGCCGACAAGCTCCTAAAAACGGTGTACAGCCATGTAAAGATCATTGCTCCCGCGCGATTCAAAGTGAACGACTCGGTACGCGTGAGTACCGTCGGGCGAAAGGGAATCCGGTTCCTATTCCGGAACCCGGCAGCGGAACCGCATACAATTTGGGCCCTCGTAAGAGTGTTCGTCGGGGTAACCCAAAATGACCTGGAGACGCCGTCGGGAGATCCGGGAAGAGTTTTCTTTTCTGTATAAGCGTTCGAGTTCCCTGGAAACCTCTAGCAGGGAGATAGGGTTTGGAACGCGAAGAGCACCGCAGTTGCGGCGGTGTCCGGATCTTCCCCTCGGACCTTGAAAATCCAGGAGAGGGCCACGTGGAGGTGTCGCGCCGGTTCGTACCCATATCCGCAGCAGGTCTCCAAGGTAAAGAGCCTCTAGTCGATAGACTAATGTAGGTAAGGGAAGTCGGCAAATTGGATCCATAACTTCGGAATAAGGATTGGCTCTGAGGAGCGGGGCGTGTCGGGCTTGGTCGGGAAGCGGGTTTGGCTGACGTGTCGGGCCTGGGCGAGGTGAACCGATCGGCGTTCTCGCGCCGGTCCCGGGGATGCGAGCTCGGTCCCGTGCCTTGGCCTCCCGCGGATCTTCCTTGCTGCGAGGCTTCCGTGGCGGCGCGAGCCGTCGTGGTCGTCCTCTTCGGCCGCCATTCAACGCTCAGCTCAGAACTGGCACAAACTAGTAAATTCAAAACAATCTTCGAGAAAGGATTTACGCCAAATTGGACCACGGAGGTGTTTAGAATCGTCAAAGTGCAGAA
>NW_020228148.1:0-692 GCF_003070985.1 Temnothorax curvispinosus
TAATTATCAAAATTATAAATGACTTTATAAATTTATTATGAAAGAAAAGAATGAGTATAAGATTATTTTGTATTGAAAGCTTATAAATTGTCAAAAATAGAAATATTAATGTTAATTTTTTTTGCATAACATTTTCCTATAAAAACTAGATTGTATTAATTGGAGACTTACGAAAGTATTGTATCAGTATCGGGAAGCATCTTCTGATTCTTGATATCCAAAATATCCACAGCGCGGACAGATTTCCTTCCGAGAGTTAATTTTTGCGAAGGGCCATCTCAGCTTTAGGGTGACCTCGGATCATACGATCCGGGATTTTCACAGCGAGCACACGTTCACAGTACCGTAGACTCGTTACGCGAAATCGAACACGTTCGCACTTACTTAAGACCGGTACTCGCCATCAGGCTTGCGACGGCGATCCGTGTTTTTGCTGGTGAATTTCGGATGATACGACATGTCGGCCGCGAATGCGAGTAAGTCATCGTTCGTCTTGGAGGATACGTAAGGTCCCGGTTTGGAGATTGGTGGTGGAAGAGAAGAGTGGAGGTTCTCTCTCGTGAGGACCGAACGACGACTCTTGCGAGATCATCAAGCACGTGGGATAAAGGAGAACGGGGGGAGTGAGGCAGAGTGCAGCATTGAGAGAAGAGGCGGTCGGAGAAAAAGAGAGAGAGGGAGAGAGAGAGAGA
>NW_020228148.1:792-31622 GCF_003070985.1 Temnothorax curvispinosus
AGAGATCTGCACAAAGCGAAAGACCACAAACGAAGTCTATGAATGAGTGTGCGAGCGATAAAGAAAGCGACAGGAAGCGTGAAAGACCATGTTGAAATGTAGATAGAAATGTAAACGCTAAGCAAAGGCTGAACAGAAGCCATCTGCTCTACGGTGATATCTGCGAAGCTGCGAGATACCGGAAGAGGGAACCTTCTCTCGGCTGATGCAGGCAAAGGAAGCGGAAGAGAAGGAAAAAGCGGCTGCGGGAGACAAATGACTTTGAATGTGAATCAGCATAAAGCAACTGGCGTCGATGACGCCAAGTGCGATGACGCGAAAGTACTCTTTGTACCCTTTTACGCGCAAACATCTCCTTGTTCTTGTTGACATTATGGAAAATTATTATTCGCGCGTGTACGGAGAATATTTTGATAACATTGTTAATGCGTCTTAGAGAGCTAAAGTAACGTGTTTTAACGAGCTCGCGGCTACACGACTTCTCTTCGTGAGGAAGAAGAGAGGACAGTCGTGAGGCAGTTGTTCAGAAAAGATATGATCCGCCTGGTTGGGGAGGGGGAGGGGGCAGGAAAGAGGAAGAAGCAGAAAAAAGGAGAAGAGAAAAGGGGGGAAAGACTGCCGGTCTACCGCTACCGAGACGGCGACCTACTGTCCTGCATACCGCTACTCCCGGTACAACTTGTGCCGCGAGGGGAGTCGGACGCGCGAAATACACCCGGTGGAAGAAAAAAAAAGAACCATAAACTTCCTTTTAACATATGTGCTAGACAGGCCGGCGATTATTTAGCCGCGGATTTCCTTCCAATCGTCCGCGACCGATAGAGAGTTTACCGGAGAAAGGTGATGTCGATTCGCTCTTCGTGCCGCACGATCCGCGAACTTTTCCCGCTAAATCACGTGTGTGTCGGCGCGCGCGGACCGCGCGGATGCTTTCTAACGAGAAGATGCTCTCTTCCGTCGCGGCGCGCGGCGATGTGTCGGACGGGTCTGAGTTTCAACGTGAACTTACGTTTCCTGCAGGCATTATCCCAGGACATTACAAAAAACGGTTAACGAGCGGTTTTCTCCGTCGATTAAGCCACAGTTTAACTCGCGTTGTTCCTCTTTCCCCGATTTTCCCGGTTTTCGAGCGAGACATGAAATCGATTGAAGGAAGATTGACGTTAACGGATATCGATGAAACTGGTTCTGTAAGGTGATGAAATGTCATCCTTTGGAAAACAGAGTGAAAATGTAGAAAAGTTAATCTACATTTTAACTTTATTTGGTGTGCATGCCATACTAATAACGGAATTTGCATTCTCTTGTGAAGCGCTGTTGCTAATTTGCTATGTATTAACACCATATTTTCGCTCTTGATTTGTAGAAAATTTGTCACGTGCTAAATAATGTAAATGCATGCTTAAAATACAAAATAAATGAGTGTTCCATAAAAAACGGACCTTCTGAACGAGAGAATACAGGGTGAACTCTCTCTCTCTCTCTCTCTCTCTCTCTCTCTCTCTCTCTCTCTCTCTCTCTCTCTCTCTCCCCCCCCCTTAGCATAACCGAACATGTAATCACAATGCGCGTACGAATTTACGAAACAATAAACACCACGGATTATTCGATAAATGCAGAGAACTGTGTGAATTCAGTAATACTGCCGAATATATATTGTCTCACTATTTCGCCCGCATTGTATGATTTTCGGATAAAAAAACTGTATCACACGCAACATAACTTACATCGCATTTAAATATGCGCTATCATTTATACATTTTCCCACTGCAGAGCGTTGTCCGTATTTGCATTGCAAATATTTTGTAAAAAAGCGTTTGTAAAAAAAAGTCCTATAAATCATCGCGGTTTGAAACATCAATTTGGAAAATGTATTCAGCCGTCAAATTCACTGAAAATAGTTTGCAATCCCATGAATTGTTGCGGTGCATGAGTTTGAAAAACGTCAATTTTGGAGATTTTATTCATCGAGCGTCTGTATTCTGTCGAAACCACCGAAAACAGTTCGTGATCATGCAGGGAATTGTGTTATGCAATATCCAAAACGTTTTATTCCCCCCGAAAACGATTTTTTTTAACACAAGCGGTCGATTTTGTAAAAGAATAAATCAATTTCGAGCCATTTATTCGACCGAAGCCCACGAATGCAACTCGTCTGACGCAGAAAAGTCAATTAGCTTTCTAGGAGCGGATCAGTTCACGTACTCAATTTGTTAAAACCATCCTGGTTATGTTACACGCGTTGCCATCCTGTAAACCTGCATACTGCATACCAGAAATTCGATGCATCTCGATTTCAACTTCTCTCGCGTTGCAACTTCTTTAATCTGAATTTCAATTTCGATCTAACTAGTTTCGTTTTCACAAGTTTTCCTCGTTTACGTGCTTATTTCTCTTTTCTGGGCTGTGACACGCGGCATTTCTAATTCTCCACACCGTATCACGTTATCGTTATATTTACATATCTTGCTAACTTTTACAAATTTTATTAGCGATGATTATAATACATGCAGTACTATTTATACTATTTATAGGGTAAGAATTAAATAGCTGAGTCTATATAATCTTTTAAATATTCCTATATGTCGTATTGCGTTATTGCGTGAATATTTTGCAAACATTTTTTTTCTTTTATAAAAAGAAACTTTTATACAGTATACTTATTTTTTTATTATTATTATGAAAACTGCTTTTTTTCTGAGTACAAGCGCGGTATTCTGGTTCTACCGTTAAGCGTATAAATTGTATCTTTTGTGGGACTTCAGTTGAATAAAGATTATTGCACAGTACTCTTGCTCCCGCGTAATTTCTCAGAGTCATTCCATGAGGATCCGGTGGATGTGTAATCGAGGCAACGGTAATAGTTATACCGTAGGTCGCATACTGGTGCACAAATGTACACCAGTAAGTAGATTAAATTACATAATTGTGTAATACTAACCGCAGATAACTTTTACATTTCTCGGCACGAGTATGCCGTGTTACAGCGCTTTATTGTTTTCATCCGATTTTTTCGTGTAAATTAATTTAGCAAGCCACGCAATGAAACGAAAGACGAATCCTTATGAGATTCTCGTTGATTATAGAGAACGTGAAACCGACAGAAAATTTAATTTTAGAAATTTAGCGAACATAATTTATATGTGTATAAAAATATATTGTCAGGTTAAATTTGTTTTGTCCTGAATGCAATGTTCAAGAAAAAAAACGGTATATCTATAACGATAAATTACACTTTATATAATAAAGAGCGTTTTCCAGCAAGTGACACGGATGACACAGTGAATCATTTCATCCTTGTTTAACATTTGCAAATAAGGATGGAATGATTCACTGTGTTACACTGTGTCATATGTGTCCCTTCTTGGAAAACGCCCAAAATCATCGATTTCCCGAGGACATTTTTGAAATTAAATAATACGCATTTCCTAAATATTTTCTAAATTATTATATTTAAGTTATTGACTGATATCGTCGCTACACTTCTACAGACTCAGTGATAAAAATAACATAAAATTTCGCAAAATGTGGTCCACACGGGATGAGCTTTTATTGGTTTCACTGTAATATATTTTCAACGAATATTTATTATAACATTTTACAGATATTATTACCAACAGCATTACGATTCATTTAAATAATACAAATTGTACTCGCTTTTTGCATTTAAGCAGTCGCGAATATATGATGGATTACGTGTTTTACATTAATTTTGAAAATGAAATGAATAGAACGAAATTTTACATTTAATTCACGTTTCCTAGTTTTCCAAGATCAATGTTGTTTGAGGATGTTTTCAGTTGTCATCAAGATACAAGCGATAGATTATTGTTATTCATTAATGTTAATTCGGTCTTGCTAATCATTACATCAGTTCAGCTTCGACATTAAGTTAGTACTTAGTACAGTATTATACATGTGTATAAAAATATGTTTTTAATTCTCTTTTATCTTAGAAGTTCTCACTAACAATAAGATGATTATATCTCGATGGGTTCCAACTGAAATCATAAAAGTGGAAAGTTTTTTATTTTATGATTATTTTCTAATTTCTATGATCGAGATTATTGCTATCATTGCAACCATTAAAGCGTAACGAGATTTGATTATTCGAAAAGCGATATTCCGCGATAGCGTGTCGATTCTACTGCGAAGGTGTGATTAATAGATTTTTCGTGATGGACTTTTAATCTATGTTATTTCACGACGATTTGGACGGAAACGTTATTTCCAATGGTAACGTTTTATTCGTTACCACTGGAAGTTTAATTGCAATTTTCACACCGAAATAAAAGTCTCGCGTGGATGCGCGCTTCGACAAGATACATTTGCACGTGCGTGCGATTAGCTTTCTGTTCATGCGATTACTCCAGTTGATCGTAATCGACGGAATAGATTGTAACGCAGTTAACTACATCGCGACAGGCTGGGATCAGTAGCGCAAAGTTTGTAATACGAGTTTCCTTCGTAGGCGGTGTATAGAGAAATTTCGACCTAATTTTCGCGACGATAATTCAATATCGACGCGACAATTTTTTTTTATTTCTTAATTGATTTTAATCGTTTGTTTATCATACAGATACTAATTTATCAACATTAAGCTGTGCTCAGTTCGTAATTTTCGCCGTGTTTTAAACATTTTGTACATTTATAACATTTCGTGTTTCTGCATCGCTATAAAATGCTCGAAGAGTAATGTGTTATTCGTAATTTAAATTGCAGAGTTTATCGCGGAAATGGTATCCGAGTATATTGCAGCTACAAAATTGTTAATTGCAAAATTATTTCATAATATACGAGGTCCAAAAAAGCTGAATTGTGCGTTATTTAAACGTAACTTCATCGTGAATAATTATCTAAAATTAAAATCAATTTTTGGTCGTTTGCCACGTGAGACATGATATAACATATTGTTGTGATCACGATAATTGTTGTATAATAGGTCTGTGGATAAACCGGTGTTTATTACAGAGAAACAATATTAACCTGACAATAATCTAATTTTGCCTATCTGAAAGTTTAATTGTTGCAAGTCGCTGCACTCGTGGATGTAATTAATAATCTTCCGCGCTCGGATGCATCCCTGTCATCTCTTGGGATTTTCTGGTATACAAAGGGTGAAATGGTTTGTAATAACTGCGGAATTAAATTTACGGACGCTGAAAATGGAACAGTGCTGACTCCTTATCTTCCTATTTATCCACGCGAACTGCGGATTTACGTTGGATATTATTACAGAATTTGTTGTTTTGTTGAAATAATAAATTCCACAAATATGTAATTTTCCAACTGCATTATCCAGTGCTGTTTTGTACCTCACATTGAGATTAAAGTTATGATAACTTTAGTTTATAAAGAATAGTAAGTAAGAACTTGTTTTGTTGTATAATAACGTCTTACATTATCACAAAGAAAGTTTTAGATTGATTTAGATTTGTTAAATAAATTGCTTTGCTTATTATATGGATACACATTGTGCATATAATATATATACATAAATTTTTTCGAAATTTTTACTGACTTTGTTCCGTGGAGCGGATCGCGTTTTAATTTACTATTACAATATTATTAAAGTGCTTAATAACCATGTCACGTGCAGAAATTGTATTTGCAATACAAATAGAATTTAAAAGGCGGCACTGAAATTAAATCACTCCTCTGAAAATTACTACGGGCTGTATGAACTTATCACGACATAACCGATACAATTGTCACGAAGGGAACAATTTTTGCCGACCTCAATCCAAGAACATTGCCGCGTTGCATGTGTGTAAGTGATTTAATGTGGATGTACCTGCTTGTTCCAATTAAGGCGTCCATCGGACAAATATGTGTCACGGGTCATCGATATAAAACCAGGACGATGAGCAAACACAGTAGATCAACGAGCCGGCTTGAAAAAGATTACTGTATACAAAGATGATTATTTTGCCAGCTCTCTTTGTCTAATGGCACATATGTCAGTATTTATCTCATATAGACGGCGACCATTCGAAAATGAAACATCAGCACTTCGAACAATCAAGATATACCAAGTGACGAGGTTAATCTTCACGGTTGCTCGAGTGCGGCTTCCTTTATCACTCTGTATTAATCTAACATGCCGACACCTCTGTCTCAAATTGTTCTTGGACGCGTCCTCGTTTTACAGATTCAAAGTACTCGTTGCTACTTCATTACTGCACGCGCCTTTGTAATAAAGCACTCATACAAATGCTCTGCACGTAGATGAAGACGAATCGCTGACCTAGAAAGAATGTCTCATCGCTATAGCGTTACGAAAAAAGTTTGTGCTTGTAGGCCTTTAAAAAATTGCGATTTTAATTCTGAAATAGCGAGGTTTTTATATAGAGGAATAAAGTAAAGTATACAAATTTCGGATCAGATCCTAATTCGGATCAGCAAATTTGAAATGCCTCTCTAGCCGACTGTACCTATCATATGTGGATTTTGTTTACTAATTGTCTATAGCTATAAGGGATAGCTATAGACAATATCGAAAAAAAATCCACATATTATAATTAAATTATACAGTCGGCTAGAGAGGAATTTCAAATTTGCTGATCCGAATTATGATTTGATCCGAAATATGCACTTTACCCTATAACGATACGAATACTTTACGAAAATGCCTGACATCGACATTTATATTATACATAAAGCTAAGCGTTTTAACATTCACGCGTATATACGAACATGAAATATTTCTTGAGATAGTTTCGACATCATCTTATATTCAATGTGGACGAGCTCACCGCACTTTATATCTAGCTAGAGGTACGAATGAAAGTTCTGAAAGTCATATATAGAGGAACAACTTTGAGCGCTTCCGACGCGTGCAATTGCAATGGTAGTTCAACTAGGACTGCCATATGTCGCACGTGTTAGCCGAGATGCTAGTAACAGTTAGTCATTTTCGCGCTCGCGTGAATTCTGCTCAAAGTGATCACGTTCGTCGTCTCGTATTAATTTGACGTTACGTGCAAAGAAAGAGAAAGAGAGAAAGAGAGAGAAAGAGAGAGAGATACGAGAAATCTCTTCGTTGTCGGTTCTTCGTCAAACACACGTTAGGTTTGCGCGAAGTGCGATCGGCACGCAAGTTACAGCTGCTTTTCATGCGGGATTACCGCACGTCCACATATAGTGTACGTCTACACCGTAATTTGCGTGGAATGCACACGAGGAGAAACATGTTGCGTATCCGATCCGACGGAATCGTTTTCAATACCCGTTACACGCCGCCAATGCTCGTCGTTTGTGTGTCGACGTTGTCCTGTTCGCGTCGTCGAATCGCGAATTTCGAATTTGTAATGGCGCGACGTCTTGATGAGGGAAATTAATGCTATTAGTTGTTAAAGAGATATGCTAATTGGATTAAATATTTGTACTATTTCGACGCTATAGAAGCGCGGCATGGTAATCTCTCCGATATATAAATTATATTTTCATACAAAGATATATGTCAGAAAAAAGCATTTTTAAAATTATTATAAATGTAAAAGAGTTAATTTAAAAAAAATGTCACTATTATTTTTAACTATTTTTTGCGGATTTTTAAATCCTGGAGACACTATTTTCAACACTTTAAATTTGATATTTTTCGTATTTGTACTTTTATATAACATCATTTGTTGAGGAAATTCGTTTGCTACCAAAGTCGCCGAGATATGCATCTATAACTCTAGCAAATCATTTTAAATATATCGTTTTGTTGGTTTTTAGATCAAACTTCAGATATTTATTATGTATGACATAGTATTATATATTATATATATTCTATAGAATATTTTTCTATAATTAAACATTATACTTTCCTTGATAAGTGCTTTAAATAATATTCTAAATTAGTAAATCTAGATTTGTCGGAGCCATTTAAGATTCGTCGTGAATTTAAGGATTTAAAGGGAATATAATTTTTAAAATTGTATGTCCTAAAATGAAACCTTATAAGAAGCTGAAGTAGATATCAAATTGATACGCTTATGTACCTATAAATATAGACAGAGGTTCCATCAACTATAGTATTCCAAGTTATATGTCTTCACAACCATACATGAAATTGGATTCCTATATCGGTATCTAGTCGAACGAGATACCGAGATTGAAATAAAATGGCTAATCTAAGCAAACGGATAAGAAAAAAGAATCAGGGATGAAGCGCTCGCGCGAGAAAAGCGATCGATAAAAATCCATTTACAAATACCCGTGTATTATGTATTTCGGAATGTATGTGTATTTTATGTGTGATTGATAAGTAGAAAAGAAGAAAAAAGGCTCTCAAGTTATCGATATGACTGGTATTATATGGTAGCGTATGTCGCGCGATGCAGCGACCATTTGCGAAGATGGTTCCACTTATCTGTAGTCCCGTTGCCTTGATGTCTCATAAGATGCCTCTCCTTCTTTCATTCTCGCCACTACGTCTTACGTCTCCATCGAGATATCTTGGCTTGATTGTACGTTCTGGCATCTTCAAGTCATTGAAATTTAATCGAGATTGCATTACTCTTGGCGCGCCGCGTCATTATCTTTCGACTGGCCTGAACGATCGAGCGGTAAAGCGGCGCACGACTTTCTCCGTGAAACTTTAAAACATGCCCGAACACGGCACAGCCTCATCCGATTCGTTTGCGGAGAATTTGTCGGAATTTTTTGTCCGTCGAGAATTGCCAACGTATATTTGCATGCGTTGGGAATGCGATAATGATCACGATGAAATCAATGCTCTGGAAAGATGCCAATCGATTTGCCGCAACGATGCTGCAACATCTGTTAATAAAGATATTAACTCTAGTATACCTTTAAAAAGACGAACGTAAAACAATTTATCTCTAAATATGGAAAAATACATAAACAAAAATAAGGAAAAAACATTAGATCATAATATTATTAATAAATAATATTTAATTAATCATTTTTCTTGATTAATTAAAATTATCTCTTACATATTATTGCTTTACAACTTTACATAATTTACATGTATAACGTAATTAATTTACTTAAATAATAATTTATCTGAATTTTTTAAACTTAATAAATTTTATAAAAGCTATTTTATATACTTTTCTCTTGCGACGATTAGAACACTGTTTTTTAAAATAATTTTTATTGTTTTTTACTGTTAAAATAATTTTTTGTTTATATGCCCGAAAAAGGCAGCAGAAATAATTTAATTCTTCATGCATTAATATATAAAAGTCAGATATTTTAAATACACTTTACAAATGCATGTTTTAGAGTATTAGATAGCCATTTGGACATTATTTCCTCGATTCCTCGTCCAATATATAATCGTTTTGAGCTCGATACGTACATAATTAACATTGCATCTCAACAATGGTTTATACGTCATGTCAGTTTACTGATATGTTAATTTGTAAGCGCTTAATTAATACAATACGAAAGTAATCCCGTTAGATCGCTTGTAATCGCGTATAACAGCGTAACGCATCGAGCCATATCTCGATGAAGCAAACTCGATACTCGTGGCTTGAACGAGAACGCTCGATAAACGAGACCGTGTGTATTTCGCCGGCATTAAATCCGCAGGGTAACAAGCGCAATCCCTTGCACTCGCTCTGGTTAACCCGAATTTGATTAACACGGGGGAATGCAAATTGCAGCGTACAAGTGATCAAGACGGGTGCTTATAATTTACTGCGAAACAAGCGGGGAATCCACGTGCGGAAGGATAGCAAAAAAGAAGTGACACAGTTATTACAGATACCTGATCTCACCGATCTCCTGCTTTCTCTTAATTATAGGTTTTTCGATGAATCTGGAGCCAGGCTTTTTTTCTCTTATAATCTGACAAGACGTCATTTTTTTTAAACCTGATATGAAAATCTGACGTTTTATGTTTGTTCGAAAAAAAATATATATATTTTTTTTGTTGAATTTGCAATGTACTATTTCGACCGTATCTATTTTTTAACTGTGTCTACAAATATTTTGACACGTGTATCCTGTATTTTTAATATAACGTTAACATGTGTTTACTGAATTTGATTTAGCATGTAAATTCTTTCTGTAACAGACAGGCATTTCGAGTTGATTGAATTTATTTAGATATTTTTGGAAATAGTTTATTATTGTTTATTTATTCTTACACCAAATTGTATATTTCTATATAAATACATCTGCTTACAATGCTTACATTATTAGTAACTTGTTATTGCAAATATAAGTACATGTGGGCGGTAAACGTGTCAGTGGTAATTTTAGTATATGTAATTATTTAAAACACACTTATAAAATGTTAATAATAAATACTTTGGAATATCATTATTTCGTGGTGATACTATCAAGAACACAAATAATTTTTAAAGATTTTATACTTATTATACATGTATAAATTTTATATATATAATATAAAATGTTGACTTTCTGAAAGACACTTTGCAGTATATTCATTACATGGCTTTGTAACAAAGACATCAGAAATACAGGAAATAAGACTAGCAGCTGTGCGAGAAAGCTTCCCAAAAAACTTGTAGATACGGTCGTAAATGCATTATGCAGTACACTGGAAATGCTCGAAAAAGCTCACCGGTGAAAATGAAGAGCGACGCGAGCTAGACATTAATTCCGTCGTTATGCATTCGGCGCGCCCAACGGACTTTTGAATATTTACGCTCTGGCATACACATTTAACTGCGAATGGACGGCGACGTGGGTAGTGAACGTGTAAATCACGAGCGAAGTCTTGCAGAGAAGCCGAAATTGTGAAGTACGTACTTTTTGCCGAACGTCCGTGCGATCTTTGAACCGGAAATTTTCGAGAGAGGATCGGTGATAGCCCGGTGATAGCGATTCGAAGTTTTGTCAAATGGTTTGCTGCGTACGAACTATTTGAGAGTCAGAATGGATAGCGTTTATTATACAGTCCCGAGTATTTGTGCGACGTTTACAAGTTGTTTGAAAGCCTTCCATAATAGTTCATAAATTATATATATGTATTCTAAAAATATTTTATAATCCTCGCATACACAAATTATTAGATTTTAAAGAAGAATATTAAATACAGATATTAAATAGATGTTTTTAAAGAAGAATATATTAAATACAATTAAGTGAAACATATTTCCAGCTTATTGCTAGTAAACTGTGCGTCGATTCTTTATCGAACTTAAAACACAGTTTTTTTATTGGAACATAAAATTTCCTACCCCTTATTTAGCAATTTTTAATTAACGGCAATAATAAAGCTAATATAAATGATATATTCGATTTAATGTATTTGATTGAATAATTATTTGTATTATTAAAAATTGTGAGGGCAACTACTTAACATATATAATAATATCGTGTCTGCTCTTTTTATAATATGTAAGAGCTGTGCAATTATCATATATATTATACAATTCTAAAGCCGGCTTATATATAGAAAATAGGAAATGAGAACTTGGCAAACGCGCTGGCAGATTTTTCATCATCCATCATTACGTTTGGCACGCAGGGTGAGTTTGATTCGTGGCCACGTACAATGCTAAGATATATCGATTTCTCAATTTTCCGTGCACGCGAGACACAGCTGCGGAATTTGCTTTAAATAAAGGAAAGCAAGGGGTGAATATTTTTAAAAACCGCGACCGTAAGTTAAGCACGCTGTACAGAGAGAAACGCACAGATAATATTGATTTTTTAGTTATGTATAGATACTGGTTGCAGTAAATGCTGTCGGGGTCTTTGTTACCGTTAAAGACGCGGCCCCGCCTATATGTACATATAAATATTTTTCAAAGCAAGCCGTAAGTTAGCGCACCAGGACGGTGTACTTTACTTTCATCCTTTTTATGTCGTTGATAATTCGAACAGATGCCACGAACAATATATGCGTCCCCTGCGATTGATAGCGCCTACTTGTTATTCCTAGTTATCTGAGTCTTACCCTCATATATTTGAGATGTCACAACTGCTATTTTTCTCTTGTTTCCTCTTGAATTTTGATTTTTTTATATGAGCCATAAATTTTATATTTTATCACATGTTTTTGAGTTAAATATTGTAACAAAAATATCTTTAAAGTTTTGCTTGAAAGATTAATGAGATGTAGTATTTTATACTTTGCAGTATTAGTCAATATAAAAAAACGGATATTACGACGCTTTGAATAAGATTTTGTAAGGTAACGTCAAATCTCTCG
The DNA here is from genome assembly GCF_003070985.1 of Temnothorax curvispinosus. Lineage (NCBI taxonomy): Eukaryota > Metazoa > Arthropoda > Insecta > Hymenoptera > Formicidae > Temnothorax > Temnothorax curvispinosus. The sequence goes on from NW_020228148.1 coordinate 12,938, forward strand.
AATCTCGCAGTGATATGCACAACACTGTGTGTGTATCTGTATTTGAGTTTTGATCAATTAAGTAAGCATATGGCTACAGACGCGAATTGATCGGTTACTGACGGCGTATATAACAGATGAAAGGTCCAATTGTAACACTAGGTAAGGGTATTGATAGCTTAGAAACTGTTTATATAGAGTAAGGAGGGGCTATTTGAGTCAGTTAAAGAAAAATTCAGATACAGAATTTTCAAGACAGAAAGAAACTTTTCAATTTTTAGGGTAGAGAGGGGTTTTTTAGTCATGTACCGCGCTTTTTAGCTTTTTGTCTCGAAAATTATTTATCAAATTTTTTCTTTAATTGACTCAAATAGTTCCTGCCTACCCTATACTACAAGTATGAAAATGTGTGTGAATTATTTTAAGATTTAGAATTATTTGTATTTCATTATGTGTATTTGCGCGTACACCGTGCTCTGTCCCTGTTCCTAGTCTTCAAAACTTTAAGGGCCATTGGCTGTTCTGTCGAGTATCCAATTCATCAACGAAACAATCATTCAAACTTATCTCCTCGAGTTGTCAGGGCAAGTGATTGCATCGTTAATGTAAATCGAAAAGTTTGGATGTAATGCTTTTGACGTCATCAAATAAAATACTTATTTCTCTATTCTGCTTATACAAAATCATTGTTAGATTAATGTTAAATTAAATAAAATTAATATTTTTCGGTTTATGTGCACGACTAATCTTTTTTAAAAAGTTTTATTTTAAAGATTAATGCAAGCTTTGAGTGTCTTCAATTTTAAGAGTAGCAAAAATAGGAAATATGAAAACGTGGGCGTGTTCGCAAAGTAATATGATCGTATTTTTACTTCGCAGTATACTGCGCTGAAATATTCAACAATAACAAATACATGACACATTCGTAACAATGTACTGCCGTACAATATGTCTATTACTCGAGTCGGTGCACTTGTTTGGTCACGTATATTTCTTGGATATGTATGCACGGTATGCATAAATACGATTGCCGTGTTATTCTTGATCTTAGATATACCTACATGAATTCCATCTTCTGGATTTCTTTTTTCGCGACCGGATTTTAAAAAATCGTTAAAGCGTTAAAATCAAGTCTCGAAGATTGTCTTGGTGATGAATAATCGGAAAAGTCGCGAATATTTTATTCCGAGAAATGTATATATCACATTGAATTACAGAGATGAGAAGGATAAATTTCAATGATAACAGCAGACGCGTATTCTTGGCAGTGAGAATTCCCCCTCTCTTCCTAATCACTGGAAACGAGAGTATTACTTGTTGTCTAACGTTTAGCGCGTAAAAGTACGGCGAACTATCGCTCTTCTCAAAGGCAATTTATGCATATATTATCTTATTTTCAACATCTCATAATTTCAAGAATTCTTAAGCGTCATAATTTTCAGCAAAATTAATGACATCTCCAAAAGTCTTGAACAACATCTATTATTTTCGAATTTTGTAGCAAAGTTTATTTCCATCTATTATGCGGTAACCTAAAATTTAATTGATACGATTATTAATGATGATAATTGTATGATTAACTTGTTTGACTCGTTAATATACAATTGTAGTTACAATTCGATGACCAGTGCGAATCTGGGGCGCGATTGTGCGCGTGATAAATCAAATTTTATAGTACAAATAATTACAGTGTGATTGGGATTTCCAAATCTAGTATTTTTTTTCTGTTGATAAAAAAAGAATATTGATAGAATTCATTTTTTACTGAAATAGCTTGGCTGGATATTCGGAAAAATCGCGGGTAAATTTTACATATCGATATCTGTAAACCGTTACATCTCTAAGCAAAGATTCAGTGACATTCCTATATCAAACGTCATGTCGGCAGAGCGCGTTTTACGCGACACGGACATGTTTAATCTTCTGAAGTAATAGCACTGCAGGATTATATTTCTGACATATCGCGACGTCAAATAAAATGCGTTTTAGCTGTGCATGGCAGTAGCGCAGTTTCAGGTGTTTGCGCTATTTGTTATACGGAAATGCGCAGAAACAGTATTACAATTCGCGTGATTGACGATTCCAGCTGCCGCGTTTACTTTTCATTTTCAATCCCTTATGATTTCTACGCTCTCTCTTTTTCTGTCTCTTTCTCTCTTTTTCTTGCTCGTCTGAGACCTGCAGAAATAGGTTGCAAAGCGAAGCGAGGGGCACGTTATGTGTCGTGGACGAGGCTTCTGATCGATAGGGTCTAAACCGCCCCTACCAGGTAGCCCTATACTAACGCTATTCACACCATAACCCACACATACACACCGTGTTTACCAACACTCTCGCGTTGGTGTGCATAATGCGACATACATAAATATACAAGGGGCAGCAGGAGGATATCGGTGTAACCAGCGGCGAGAAAGCGCGCGACTCGTGTTTGCCGACGTGAACTCGCAAAACGATACACCTGTCAATACCTTCTGTACGTAGTACGATCACTTCTTCTTTTCCCTTGGAAGCGGACATGCAGAGCATTTCGTGTTCTCCACGACCGCTTTTCGGGTTAAATGCAGATTTTTACATTAATTTTATACGGAAACATTAATTTTTTTTCTTATATTTTTGTTGAAAAAAATCCACTCTACCGTGCGTAATATATAACGACGAGGCTGGTTCGCCATGAAACATTACTCGGATAAATCAGCTGGAGATTATGTCGGATGCTTTGTTGAAGTTTCCTTTTGTTTCCTCAAACGAGGAAACATGAGTTACACTATTGTTCCGCGGAACGACTCCTTTTACGAGGATGGAAAACACGAAAAATTGGCGAGGAAAATTCAAACGAATTGCGATCGAGGATGTTTCTCCAACTCAACTATTTCCCTCGTCCTACATAGATGATGAATAAGCGACATATGTGACAATCTTATTCAAATATAGAGATGAGATCATATCGCGAAATTTTGTCGACGTCGTCGCGGAACGTCAACAAATTTCTTCCTTTTGACGTCTTATTTCCGCGTGGGGATTCGGTCTTTCTTCCTTTACGTTTTCGCGACGAGATCACGTTCCGTCGAGATGTAGCCTGCTTTCTATTGAGAATCTCTACGCGCGATGTCGCTTAGTCGCGTATCTCAGCGCAGTTTAACATTCTCGGTGGTTTAATTGCTTCTAATTTAGCATACATTTGCCCAACAATTCTGACGAATTCCTTTTGTCTACTTTTGTCAATGGCACAGAGAGTTTATTCTCCTCGTGCATCGCATGTTAAACACACGTACGTGTATATACGTGTGTTACACATACGGTTGTCTTCCGAAGAGAGTACGTAGTTTTCTGCGAAGTTCCCTTCATATAGTCAATATTTATCTACCTAGTGCTAATACGATGTAGATAACCCAGTTCGAAGGTAATCACATATAAAGCGAAAGCCAACGAACTGTGCAGAGAATGCTTATGATCTTGTAATGATGCGTAGATTAGTCATAAATACGTGGGCAATCGATATAAATACGGGAATAAGGACTGCGGACTAATTGAACGTAATTTCACGCGTAATTTCTTTTATGATTGCTATCGCTCGCCTATATTTCCTTAATTATCTCTTCTTAAATCGCATTACTTAATCATGACAAACACTCTCAAAGGAAATTTAAAAAATGACTATTTCTAATAATTTTATACATTTTACATTCGCTTAATGGAACTTTGTGAATCATAATCATAAGTTTTGTTTTGTATTAAGAAAAAGATTTACGTTTTATTATTAGTATTTATTCCCTTTTGCAGCAGCACAGGCATGTTTTGCTTACTTCGTGCTTATTTCGTATCACAGTTTTTCTGAAAACTCGTGTTTATGCAACACATTTCGAATTTATGTCGAAAAACCAGCAACCTCGCGGAAATATAAATCCTTATTCCGCGGCATCCCGAAGTGCGCGTTCGAGTTTTTTGTTTCCGACAGGTTTATCCTCGCGAGCTAAACCATACCGGCTAGACGAGCAACGTCGTCTACTGACGTTCCGAGAAGCTAAGAGAATCGTTCCAAGTGTATGTATATTAGATCAAAATGCGGAATTGATTAATCGGACGCGACGTATCCAGCAGCATCGATCGCGGCCAAGCAACGTTTTCATCTTCGCCGCGGGGCGAATTCGCTCGCTCCATTCATACCGCGCATATTTCCTGCGCTATCTCGCCTCAGGAGCATGCGTAATTACGAGGCTATACCTCCGTGCATTCAGAGTTTAACCTGCCTGCCTGCCTGCCTGCCGCTGGCGGCATTATAAGCCGGTATAATATTGGCAACCTCGTTCCGAATCAAGGCGGCGGTTCGGTCGGCGAACAGGACCAATCGAGAACGTTTGCGGTCGGTGAATGACTGAGTCGAACGGTGCGCTTGTCAAAGCGCACACCCGATATATAAACGTCGTCGCGTATGTACGTATATACGTGCATGCGTTGCACGTTTGTGTGCGTGTGTGTGTTGTGTGTATGCAAACACCGGCGCGCGACAACGCGTGCATATACACGTGCGCCTAGGGCGATGGTTACGAGGGATACCTCGCCGTCCGATCGCGTCCGTCCGTCCCGCTATAGGCTATACAGGCGGGGTGTGACAGATTTCACGGGACGACGAGCTAACGAAAAACTAGTCGGCTGTGAGGTGACGAGAGGGCAGAGACTACCATCCACCTTTCCCGTAACCGCGTCCCTCTTCTTCCCTCGACACCCTCACCACCTCTCTCCCTCCCCCCAGGACACCCCTCTCGCTGACAGCCGCACCCGGTCGCTTTTATCCGACATTCCAACCACCTCCGGCCGGCTGCCACGAGCCAGACGCTCGAAGTATCCGGCCGGAGAAATATCGCCCGGCTCTATCACAGGCCTGCAACTGTTGCCTTGGTCGTGGTCGAGATCTTCGAGTGAGTTATTATCGGATCGCAGTGCGAGCGCGCTTTCATGGGACTTTCCTACCCTTCCTCCATTTTTTTAATGTATGAGCATTGATTTTGATGTATCAGGGATACTGATGGGAGACGCGGGACCATTCGACTAGCATTTTTCGCTAGTCTATATTACAGACTAGCGAAATATTCTTATTATTTTAACTGCGATCTCCCCGACGCTTTCCCTGACTAAACGTTATCTCAGATAAAATCGCGAATAAATCAACAAAGAATGAAAATCCGAGAGAACGGCGACACGAAAGAGAAACCGGCGACATTTATTACGGCACGATCGTGCAATCATTTCAGATAAATACGGGTGACACTGATCCGGTTATTTATATGACGAATAGTAAGATAAACTGAATGTCAAGAATTTGACGGGAGTTTCTTAACTCTACCCGAGGGGATTTAGCAGGGTCCTCGTTAAATCTTTCGTCCCTTTCTTAATTCCCTCTCTCGTCTGAGAGTCCGAGACCCCTCCCCCCCGCGCGAGCTCGTTCTAATGAGGATCCTTGTTGCGCAGTAGAAAAAGGTGTCGACACGTTCGGGACACATCGTAAGCCGGCCTCTCGCTCGCAAGTAGTAAAGGCCTTTACGATCCGTCCGATCCGGTAATTAGAGAAACGTCCGCGCGCTTCTCTCCGTTCGTTTTCTCTCAACGCTCGCGCCGTTTATTTTGTTTCGCCGAGTGGATTTGTTACAAGAGTCACGGCTGCTTACTCTGTGACAAGTTAAGATCGTTTAAAGTAGCTTTCAGTGGTGCGCAAAATGCAGACAGCTGTCCCGGCTTTCCATGCGTTTAACGTTATTCAATATTCAATGCGCTGACGTGCAATTTTGCACGGAGAATTCTATGGGCATTGGAGAGAAACGCGTACAATGTTCCTTTTGCGGTACGGATTGAATAGGAGAAACCGAGTTAAAATGTTCATACGCTTCGCGTTATATTTAATCGAGTTAAATGTGCAATTTCTTACCATTCTTTTAGTTTACGTTGTTTTAGGTTACGTATATAGAACTGGAGCTGTACGTATGTGTGCGTATATACACACATTTTTCTTTTTAAAAGAATGTTTTTACAAAGAAATGTGAGAAAATTGTTAAGCGGCCTTATCAGGAGTATGCAGGTATTCGTCCATTCTAAAATCACGTGCTTTATGATTCTTGGTACTTTCGAGAGATCGGTATTTAGCGCGTTATATAGTGTCGTAGCATCTAACCGAACTGCGTTTAGTAGCAAGCATCAGGAATTTCGGTATGGCGGTTTGTCGTACAGGTGACAGCCGTTCGATCAACGTTCCGGGTCCCCAACACACGTAGAGCCCTTTGTACACGCAATAAGTCTATCGGGTGTCGTACGGGGGTGTCGTAGCGGTCTCCTGCGATTCAGATTCCGTGTGTCAATATGTAACTACATGAAATGAAGCGCCGCTTGATTTATTAATCGATACGTTATACCTGCCCCAGAATCTTGCACCATGGCAAACACGAACATGATTGAGTCCCGGGAAGATTGGGAATTATAATTGAAAGTGGTACGTCGTACGTGAAGAAATATGTGCATATACGCCCACGCGGAGATATCTCTTTTTTATTTTATCACAAATAATACTAATGTTAAATAAAAATGCCGGAAGAAGATAATCAGCAACATTAATGTAAAAAATGCGTCTTCTTAAAGTCCCACGCAAACCCGCACAATTAAAAAATTTTTTAAAATTTTTTAAAATTATTTTAGCGACGTTTACAATTTTGTTTCTCTGCATTTTATCTTTTTTTTTATAAATTCATTAAATATCGTAATGTTCCTGTGAAATGTTTTAACGCTTATTCATAATGTTTCGCAGCCTCACAACCTCGAACGAGAGATCGATCGCTGTTCATCGACACTTGCGCGCATCGGGGAACACCTGTGCTCTTTATTTGCCGGAGGGAAAAGTTCGCGGACATATAATCTACGATCCGATTCATTTTCCCTCCTCATTCATTTCGCGACGCCCCGTTATCAGTCGGGCGGCAGCTCGCTACTTTCGTCGAGCGCATTATCGCTTCTCGCAGCGTGCACGCTTTGAAAAACTAAAAAATCGGCGGGGGAATTGTCGTAATTCCGCTGGGTGAGATTAGAGAGTCGCTGCCCGAGGGAGATTTTGCCGGAGGGGAGGGAGCTGCATGCCGCCCCGAGCGAGCGAGCCGATGAAGTTTGCACGAGTGCCTGCGACCCGTGTTCGCGTCCCGTGTTCGCGTTCTTCTTATCGACCATTCTCAAGCTTGTGTTCTCGACTGCATCTGGCATCCCTGTGCTTTTTCCTCCCCTTCCGCTTAGCTCGCGGCATAACTTTCGTAATTTCAGGATCGAGTCTGCTTCTCCATCGTGATCTCCTTGTCACAAATAGGGATCAGTCGTCCAACACGAGACGCGGGCAGTTTCGAGAGTTGGCCGCGTTGATTTAAACTTCGCGAACTACTTTCCAAGTATAATTTGCGAAAATCGAGAACATTATAAAAATTAATAAGCTGTGAAACATTTACTAGGAAAAACTAGGAAAAAGCGTTTTTGTTCTTTACGTTTGTATAACGTGAAATTGGTTTTGCATTAGAAATGGCATATATTGACTGAATTGACTCTGGGATTACATGCTCGTCCGCTTGAAGCATATTTTCATAGCCGTAACATTTTTACAGCTGTCTGCTACATATCTTCGGTTTATATAGAAGAATTTTACGATATCCTCCGCGACGTTTATATTCCTTTGGCATTTTATATTCGAATAAATTATCAAGATATTTTATAGCTTTAGAAGGATTATATGTTAGTAAAATATAATACCGATATCTGAAATGTCGCTTAATCGAGTTGCGACCATAAAGCGGAAGGTATCGATCTACATGACGAAAGCATTAAGGTTTAATTGGAGAAAGCATCACGTGGAACGTAAAATTAAGGCGCCATATACCAAGTCATCGTACTCGTGATACGCTCTTTACTAAACCGCATGTGCTTTTTTAATCCCGCGGACGTCTGCTTTTAACAGCCACTATAGAAAGCGCATTTCCCTATGGCGAGTTTTACAACGACGGTCGCCAGAGACCGGACAGCTGTGCCGTTATCTTGCACTCGTATTTTTGCGAATTTTTGAAAAAGTACTTTAACGTTGTAGAATTAACTAAATGGAGATTGCGTGGCTGTGCTTACTTAGCACGGCATAGCTCGGAAAGCGTAAATATTATATCTAATATTTGCTTACGTAATTGCCATATCGTAAAAAGTATTTATTTTCAAAGTGAATTTTATATATGTTCTTAATAATAATGCAAAGTGCATTATTTAGAATGAGAATTAGATTATATGTTTTATATTAGATTATGTATATTTTATATTTTATTATAATAACATTAATTAGAACTATTTATTTATTATATATTTAATATAATATTTTTGTATTTTTACTTCTCACTAGCGATTCAATTTGGCGTAGAATTATGTCGGGTGTCGAGACTACGAGTATTATATTAACTGATCATTAACTCGGGCTTACCGCGCCTCGAAAAAACAGAATCAATTTTTCCTCGTCGTGTGATGCAGTTTACGCGGCGCTATTAAAAAAGTTATTCCACGTACGGCAACATTGAATACGTGTCTGATCCCTCAACGTCCGGTAAAATCATATCACCTGAATATACTGAAATTTGGCCGGTTCGCTTCGCGAACGTTCTGATTAGCGTTTTGATTAGTGATTCGATTATACGTTGATTGCATCGTTGGCGTCGCTGTCACGCAGCAGACTATGAATGTAAAATGCTAAAAAGGTATATTATACGTCGACGTTAAACACCGCTCGTGTTTAACGTCTTTAACGTCTTTAAAGTTCTTTCGCATCGTTATTTGCGTCTTTATCGATGTACTTAAGCGGATACGCTCGAAACGATGTTCTTTCGTTCTTCCCATTTCGCTGTACAGAGCGTTCGTACGCGGACCGTAACAGATGCTTAGTTAGACGTTAAGTAAAGAAGCTCGAACAATTTAAAGTTTTTCCGGTAACTAGCGATGGTGCTATATTACCTACTCGTGACTGAGCTCGTGCTAAAGCTATTGTCATGAAACGCGCCCTTTCTAAGGAAAGTCCGAAAGTCGTCCTAATGACATGGCTATATGGATCGAGTGAACATTTTTCTTCCCGTCCTGTTACGTTTATCCGGTTACCTCGATTTTTCACAAGGGACGAGAAGCCAAAAAACGTCAATCGGAGATGGATGGGAGTTGCTTGAGATTGTGCTGGGTAATAACTTTTCGAGATAGCGCACACGCGCACAAAATCTAAATAACTTATGGTTACTAAAATAAAAATGGGTTTTCGTAAAAAGTGCATGGCGCAAAAGTCACTGGAAATAAGCTCTCTACTGTTAAGTACCGTACACTATATTTGTAATAATAAGTTGCGGTGAAATTGTATAATTGTTTGGCGCTTCTTTGCATTTCAACAATGAAAATACTAAATGGGCTTTTCAGCTCGCAAATTAGTTATTAGCTGCAAACAGTAAAGAGGATTTTGAAATAAGCTCCGGAATAAAGGAGAAGCTTAACAATTTCAACGAAAGGCTGTATATGGTCTTATATGTAATTTACGTTATGCGTCTCAAGTAACATATTAGAGAGATTTTAACGTATTAAAGACCGAGTAGCATGTAATCGAGCAATCATATAACATTTTATTAAAGATGACCGAAAATTTCTAATTAATTTTAACCAATTATTGAATATTTTATCAAAGAACCTCGAGATATTATTTATTATATTTATGATTATCATTTATTACTATATGATTATTAATATCAAGATATAAGATATTATCAAAAATGACAGTTTATTTTGACTAAATAGTAATGCTCACACGACGTTTCGACATTTTGGTCTTTATGTCCTTATAAAGTGTAAAATTGTAAATCGCAAAATCGATACAAGAATAATGTCTGGTTATGGAAATAAAATTATAAAAAAGGAACAAAAGTATATAAAGATCAATAAGTCATGAGTTTAAAATGTGGCTATTCTACGAACATCTCAATAATTGTGAATTTTTGCCTAGAAAGTCAGATCTAAAAGCCGAAATAAAATTGATTAGAAAAACGGAAATAATTTTTATAATAAAAACAAAAATAATTTAAATTACGGAGTTACATATTACGTATGTCATCGAAAGTAAAACAGCTTCTTGCATAAGATATTATATTATCTATATAAAACGGTTGAATGTGAATAAAATAAATACATTTAAAACTCGTTTGAAACTATCTATAATTTTCAATAGAAAAAATAAAATTTTTTAGTTTTAAGGATGTATAATAAATACGTATACCTACATATTGAGGCTACAAAAGAGAAATTGCATTAAGCTAGGTCGATTTTAGACTATCGACATAATTGACAATAAGTTTTAGTGTCTTGATATTAATACAGTCACTTCTTTTCAATCATATTTTATTTAGGGATAGTTTTATTTTATTTTTTGTCTATAGCGTGTTTGAAAGAGACTCTGTTGCGAAAGGTTACGAGAGGACGTGCTACGAAAAAGCACGTAATGGCATGAATAAAATCTCGAGGTCTCCGACCAGACGACCCAAGAGCCTCTTGGGTTGGCGGCCTGTCATATTGTAGACAACAATAGCTTGTGCTAGCCGATTCTCCTGGTTTACGATTATGGACAAACGCTGGTAAACGCATCGATAAAATTGTCCCGCAGGACACCCTCACGCTCGCTCGTTAATGTCCGTTATAGTGGCAGGGATAACAGTGATGATGCTGATGCTACCGCTATTACTGCCATCGAGCTCCGTGCACGCCAGACCCGGTACAGCATTCGCGACTCGACAAATACGATTACCCGCCCACCCTGGTGCTTAAGCCGGGCTGAATTCAGTAGTGCTTGTGGATACACAAACTTGCCCTAGATATCGGGATTCAACCTTTCGGCTTCCTCTCCCTCTCTTTTTCCCCTCCCCCCTCTCTCTCTGTCTCTCTCTCTTCCTCTCTCTCTTTCTCTCTATCTCTTTCTTGCCATGCGTTGCTGGGCCTCATCTCCATGAACACTCCTCCCGTCGTTGCAACCCTTCCGTATCAAACCTTTCGAAGCTCCCTCGAGTGCCGGCGATGTGCTGGCTGGTTATCTCCCTCACTCTTGTACTCGCTCTTGTACTCTCCTCTCGCTGCTCCTTAAATCTGGTTTGCTTGATCGTCAATTATCTGCGAAAAGACAAATTTGCTTATGTTCCAGCCTTGCCCGTTCAATTACTTGCTACAGCATGTTAATTACCCGGTATAATCCCAGTGCGATGTCTGGTCGATGTGACTGAGAAACGCGTTACGATAGGTATATGAACTCGATCGGGGAAATCTGATACGCATATTTGCCTGACTAATTGGACGCTTCAACACATAATTGATCATCTACTATCTCTTTTACTCGATATATTACTTCATTTATTTTCGAGCTATTATTACCTTGTTAATTTATTATTTTGCACGTTCTATTTTGCACAATCTATTTTCTATTTCAGTATTTATTTTCTAAAACTAATCTACGTTCTAAATCTGAATCTATTCTCTAACGTGATTAACAATCGATTCGGGATTGCAACTTCGTAATGCGTCTTGTGACACGTTTGGTAATTGCTTCGATACTTCGTCAAACACTATTAAACACGGCTGTCCACACTCTTAGTTGCTTCCAAGTACGTTTCGCGCGATCGTCAAATACGTATATGACAAGTTAATTTACTCGTGTTAATACGTGTATCCATTCATTGCTCACTACACCGAACACCGTCGCGCCTCGACTCTGACTAAATTGCGTATTATCCGATGCGAAACTGATGTGTGGCTATGCACACGTGAGAACACAACTTCGCGCGAAACATGGGAAAATGTGAATATATATAGGCTTAGCACACATCAATTTTGAATCTTTCTCTTTCCTTAGTTCATCCATCACGCCACTTATCGTTCTATAATTATTCTGTCAGTCAATCATAGCACCTCTCGCTTTATTACGTGTTTCGTGTTTTCTTTTCGCCGCGTACGTCTATCATCGAAACGTTTTTGATAAGAACCTTGAACCGCCACACGAAAGTAATAATCTAGATTAATTAACAAAACGTCCTCTTCGTCGTATTACGCAAAAGACGTCACGATTAAATATACTTAATTTTAAATTACTGATAAACATATTTATTGTTTTATATGTATAATATAATTAAAGTTTGCATCTTTATTTGGTATATTTTGTATGTTGAATATTATATCGGTCAATTTATTTAAGAAAGTAATACTTTTTGGTGATTCTTACTTCTTGTAACATATATGTTAATTATTGTCACAGCGACAATAATTAACGCACTATTATGCTAATTAATTATTTCTCTTAGAATTAAATGAATACTTTGAACTATTGCCTATCTGTTCAAATGTACAACGCAATGTGATATAATAATGTAATCGAATACAATTATCGTACGAATCATGCTTTACAGTGTAATTGGAAAGTTTGTGCTTTAACCTTCTTTTAAATATCTGAAGAGATTAATTTTAAAGTCGTGAAAGTTAATTCGATTTGTCAGTCGATTAGATTAATCTTTCCAAGATCGTAGAAAAAAGTGGATTACATCGCTGTTGCTCCGCGTTCTTTTTGCTTCGTGTTTCTTTTTGCTCAATCGTGCTGGAGGCTTTATCTCTCCCCAACCAGCGTAATAAGAAACCGTTTCTACGGTTATCTCGACATTTTCGGTGATTAAAGGGGGAATCCGCCAAGGGGAGCGACTTCGCACAGAACGAGGTACCGAAACGTTTGGTATACCGTGATCCGCAAGTTTCCCGCGCATAACCAGATTATGCAGTCGAAAGCGAGGGTCCTCGTTAACCGCTTAATGCGTAATGCGGCGCGGCAGACTGAGGACGCGCAATACGCGGGATGGCATGTCTGACAAGCGGCGTTTTAATTTGCTATCGATTGGTAAAGCCATGCCGCGGATCGTAGGCGAGATCGTATGCAGCCCGGCAATTCCAGCGCTAGGTATATCCATATATGCGGATACATCCCGCATACTTGCTTTGGGCAATAGCGTCGCTAATTGCATTCAACTTCCCCATATGCTGTCGTTGGTCAACTAGATTATTATAAGCCCGCTGGCAAATTTTCCCAAAGATAGCCGACTAAAATTGACGCTCTCGTCAAGAAACCTTTCCGCGAGAGCTTTTGCTCTCGGTGCGAAACATCGGTTAGGGATGTAATTCCTGTTATTCTCCAAAAAAATATTCACATTGTTGCGAACAAAGTTAATACTTAAAATACTTTGTAGATAATTTTTTGTTTTACGAGTAACGGGGTAATCATTGATATCTATAATTACCGTTATTATTATTTTGTAGCTGGAATTAAAAATCTTAGTATGCACTAACATCTTTACTGTCAATAATGGAAAGCAATTTCTAAACAATTACATTTATAGAATTATTGTATAAACAATACATTTATGCGTAAAAAGTAACAGATATCTTAGCAACTTATATCTTGATTGCGTTAAAAACTTTTTAATTCGAGAATAACGAAGACGCTCATTTCTCTAAAAATAATTTCGCTATTCGGTTTGTCGATTAATCTATTTGGGGTGAATATCGGATGAGGAGAGAGAGAGAGAGAGAGAGATCCAGCCGACAAACGACGTTTTAATTTCATATCGATTAGAAACCCCACGGCAGATTACAGGCGGTATCACGTGGGCCAATAGTTTCATCGACACGACAGATATAGTAGGGCTTAGCTTTATACGAGGTAAACGGGTGACAAAGCATGTTTCTCGAACGATGAGTACCGTGTAACAGGGTAATTAAGGTCGCAGGTGCATTAAACGGAGAAACACGATGCAGCTTTTTCGAGCCTATGTTCACGGCGCGTTTATTGATGTATTGTCAAGGTAAAAGATCGGGATAACTTTGAAGGCTCAATTCACGCTAGATTCGTTTAATAACCGTGTACTAGAAAAGAAATATTATAAAAAGGAACAACCGTGCTCGGTCATGACGCAATTATAAAACGTAGCTTTTTATATATGTATAATTGAAATCGAAATGTTACGAACGTTATGAGTTCTGATCAGTTTTTTTTCTAAAACGGAAACTCTTTCTATGCGCATAAAATATATCACGGGAAATCCTTTCCGAATACAATCGTCGCTGCACATTCGGCATGGTATATTTTTAGTGAGTGATATATGAGATCATTCATTACAGTCATAATTACGTTACCAAGAAAGTTTCAATGTTCCGACGGGTGAAAATTGATCCAATTTACGAGTCACGTTACATTGCACCGATATTTAATTATCTCAGCCGCGGAAATAGACAATATGCGATTGCATCAACTCTTTCAATTACCCGTGTGCGATAAAAAAACAAGAATGGGGAGATCTGATCCGAGAGAAATAATATCGAAAACTCGAGAAGGAGAAAACACATTTGCAGTACGTTTATTTATGTTCTGGTGGAAAACGTTATCGATTCATATTTAAAATTCATTAGCTCCATCAAATTTGAACTTTGCTGTATAACTTCATCATGCGAGTTATCCAGTATTATAGCTCTCCAATATTCTTATCGACTTTTGTTGAGCGAGATTTATGAATTCTACGTTTATAATAGAATTTAGTTAACGGTCTATGAATAGCTATTCTAAATTCGCAAGTAAATATTTTACGCTGCAAATATATTTGTTACGTCCAAATTCCAGGATTTTAATGAATTTCTAACAAGCGAAGAAAAGGATAAAAAGAGTGAGAGTATGGGGGAGACGTTATACCTGTCTCGCAGGTACACGCGCTTGCCTCGAGTCAAACGCACTTTTTAAAGAAATTATTTTGGAACAATTAAATAGCAATTATATCTGGGATATTGCGTTTTCAAATTAGAATGTCCTACATGGGGTTTTTAGTAGGAAATGTGTTTGGATGATGATGAGACACCCTTTCATTTCCTATGTATGTAACTATTAGCCACACAGGATATAATCCCACTTTGGGTGGGAAAAGATATCATTTGAGGAAGTGCACAAAATACCCTGACAAAAGCTTATTGACTTCTTTGAGCGTCTTTGAGGAACTACAGCTGTGCTAGGACACTTGTGTTTGTCCTGGGGAAAGTACAATAAGCCGTTTAGGCTGCGATGCATAGGCTTTGAACTCGGTTTATTATTATTATTATTATTATTATTATTATTATTATTATTATTACTACTACTACTACTTGGTATACTTCAGCGAAGGTTGGAATGGATTCCGGGATTATTCTGGGTCCTTGGAGAGATTCTCGTTGGCCCTTGGCGGTTGTTATTGTTAATTCGAAGGAATAACGCGCACAGAATTTAAACTCGTATTAGGAATCGAACCTGAATCAGAGCTTCACAGCACAACTAGAAAATCTACTAGAAGAGATAGAAGAAACCAAATCCTGCGATTTGGCGATTTATATAGGAGCTTCGAAGGGGATGCGTTTTGTTGTGGAGTATAACAAGTTTTCTACTCTTGGCGAGTTAAGGTTTTCGGTAAGATTCTTCTACCCGTGACAAAAGGTTTTACTACTATCTATCGGTGAGTTCATTGTGGAAGCACCACCGCTCATGGTGCAATTTTGGATTCCCGATTATTTATTGGCGAGTAAGGCACAAAATTTTCATTGCCCATAGTCTCGTTTTTCAACTGTCAATTGGCGAGTTAAAAGTTAAATCCCCATCGTCCCATTTTGGGAGTACCAGCTATCGCTCTTTCCAATGATTTATCTTGTTTTCCATTGTCGATTTATCTTTTATTATTTCTTTTATTAGGGTCGCCGAGACAACCCTTGCGTCTTATTGCGGGATCTTATTTTTATAAACAGACAAAACAGACTTTTATTGTCGGGACTACGTGTATTACTGGATAATTTTGAACAAATATAAATTTCCATTATATTTCTTGTAAAAATTACAGAAATCTCTGAATTACATCTCGCATTACATTTTTATCAGTAAGACAATATTATTTGAGCAATACTTTCGAGATGCTTAAACATAATAAACTTTTTTAATTAAAATTTTCTTTGAAAATAATAGTCTTCGGCATCCGCCGGCACTGGGTTTATTATCGCCCATCGGATAAAAGTGATAAAACCTTTCCCGCATCTGTTTTGTCTGTTTGGATTTTGTCCATCTGACGGAAGGATTTTTACGATCTCCCGATTTTATCTTATGTAAAACAAACATATTGCAAAATACAAACGTGTTGGGATCATAGCTTGCTCGTCGATCGACAATTATTTGCGTTTGGTTGTAGCCTATTTTTTTATTCTAAAAATCTAAAAGAAAATTTCAGATTTCCGCAAAATTTCTCTAAAAAAAACAAATTGGGGTGTCCACAGGACGTAACATATTTAAGGAAATGCAGTGTGTAAAATAACGAAGAAAGTATTGGTGATATTTACGATCTGTCCGATATTCAAGATATTGAGCCACTCTGGATATTTTCAGCAGAATTTTTCTTTAACATAAAATGTTTTTAACTTCTCACACAGGGAAAACGATTTGTCGTCCGCAGAAGCTGAACAGTGTCGCCCATGAAACAGTACAGGCAGAGCTGAGCAATAAATGAGCGCTCTATTAATCTTGTGTTTATAATCAGAGATTCGAAAAAGGAAAAAAACGCGGCTTTTAGTGCACAGACACGAGCGGAACAACAAGAGCTAACATAAAGAAAATGACATCATTTTTTCATTATTGTTCCACGCTTAACCGTTGTTCACAGATTTTTATCAATTTTCACGTTCCTACCCGTCTTCGCCATTATTCACTGCGGATAATTCCTTATTAATTTCTATTTCTCTAACTAGTCATCATGCCGGCATATCCGTTCAATATTCATTAAAACGAAGGATTAAAAACGAAGGATTAAAAAACACGTGCGTGTAACAGTTAAAATTTAATTGGCTTTATTCGAACTATTTTTAACACGACGATGCATATAGAATATTTTTTGTCCTAAGGCGCTTAGAATTTTTAATAAGATATATTTATATTTTTCATAAATACTTAGGTGTGTCTAAAATATTTTCGAAATGCTTAACATTTATAGTGATTCGAATTATTTATATAAAAATTTTTAATCAGATTTTATAAAAATTTACGTTTAAAGGATTTTTTAAATTATATGTAGTTTTTTAATTAAATATTTAGACATTCGCGCAATAATTATTTTGTGAAATTTAATTATTTTAGTTAGTCTCTGGAAGCGCTGTTCGGTTTGACGAATTTGGCAGATGATTTAAGACACTTCGCAAAAATATTGTTTCCACTTAACAATGCGGATAATCCATTATTTGGGTTATTTACGACAAGCACGATGTAATTGAGATCATAGATATCTAGTACGACCGTAGAAATAATTTTTGCATCTCAATTTTTTGTTTATCTCTTTTTCGGATTGACTTATTATTCAATGAGAATTAATTATCGTGTGATTATTTTTCTAATATCTTTTATTAAAACCAAATTATTCTATTTAACATGGTTTTTCAAACTCTTTCTTTATAGGAAAATTTTTTTCTATTGCGTTTTTAAATTATATGCAAAAGTTAAAAGTTACACGGAATTTGCGACATTTATTTGTTAAATTCGAGTGAAGAGCCAGTATATCCTTCTATGGCTCGATGAATCTGTGCTGCATCATGTGCGGAGTTAACTTAACCGTTTATCTTTGTTCTGCCTGGAGGCAGCTTTCTTAAAGAACGGCCGAAACACCTCGTAGCGCTTACATAGACGACGAAGCAGGAAGCGGATTTCTCGGCAACGTGTATTAGAGATTCCTTTGGGACAACATGTCCCTGTAGCTTTTACATTCAGTCACTACCTCTCTCAGGCCTCGGCGCGCCGCATTCACCTTGTGGCTTTTCCAAGTTTCACAGAGAAATGCGACGGATGCTTTTTACCAGCCGTTTGTGTGTGTCCTGAAACAATAAACAGCATTCGTTTGTAAACTGGAAACTCGGAAAGAATAGAGGGAATCGGCGCTGTTCCTGTGAACCTCGGATATCCGCATAGCCTTCTCATGTGGCAATGTGCATTTTGCGACGGGAAAAGACACGGTGAAGCGTAATCAAATATTCTGTGTAGATGGTCGACGGACCGTCTATATTTACTGCGTAACGCGATACTGACTTGCCAAGATATTTACAAGTTTCTTTTCCTTTCGGTACTACACTCGCATTTATTACGTCACGTTTGCAGATATGGTATCTCAGAGGAAAACATCTTAATTTTATCTCGCCATAAGCAGGAATTGAGGTTCTCGATTGTACGGAAGCTATAAATGTGCAAAATCCCTTTGTCTCGAACAATTATTCTTTTCACCTATATGTTAAAAACAAACATGATTTGCTAAAATTTTATAATTAATAAATAACTTGTAAGTTTAATAAAAATTTCAATTACATTGAAAGATATATTTAAAAGGTACGATTCTAGGCAATTTGTTATTAAAAAATATAGTAAAAAAATATTTGCTCGAATAAGTGATTAAAAGTTTATTACAACATGTCCGTTGTGTTCTATTAAACTTTGCGAACTATGTAAAAGGCTGCTATAAAATGTTTATGTATTTCGAAGTGTAAGTAGATAAGTTTCGCGTATGGTCAGCCGCGTATGCGCTCTCTCTCTCTCTCTCTCTCTCTCTCTCTCTCTCTCTCTCTCTCT
>NW_020228149.1:0-7846 GCF_003070985.1 Temnothorax curvispinosus
AAAAATTTATTTATTTTATTTTAATTAAATATTTTTATTTTATAATGTTACCTCTTTAATTCTTTGTGATTAAAATAATTCTTTGTAATATTATAATTTTATCAAGGAGAATTAAAGCTACTACCACTTGGGTTGATAGAAAGACTCTCAGGAATACAAAGATACATACCACTTGGGCTGAGTTAGGTAACACAATTTTGTTTTATTTTTTAAAAGTAGTTGCACAACAATTATTTTTCAAAGTATATATATTCTCTTTGCAATTAGCGCAATTTAAAGATTTCACATCTTTTTTTGAAATACGTATCACTTAGGTTGAATTAGGTAACGCAATTTTGTGAATTATTTTGTTAGGGAGAAATAAAGCTACTACCATTTAAGATTTTTAGATTTACAACATACATTGCGCGTCTACTTGGCGCCTTTTTTTTTTACCTTTTTTTGAAAAAGGTAATTTTGTACTGATATCATGCATTTTGTAGTGATAAGCAAGTATCGGCAAAAAATTTCCATTTGTTATTTTTTAATTATTCACAAATTTATAATAACAACGAATTAACTTTTTATTAAATTTATATATATATATATATATATAAAACCTCTTATTTTTTACAAATATACATATATGTGTATTTATATTTGTATTATATAGAGAATCGCTATAACATTAAATGTAATAATAGTTATAATATAGAACTATTGTCTTCTATTTTTGAAATTTATTAAATATGTATTTATTGATTAAATACGTATTTATTATATTTAATGTTATTCTTGTGAATTCTCTATGTTAGGTAGATATAAATACACATATACATATATCGTATATATACATATATATAATATTAACATGTTTTTTAAATCATGTTTATCTGCAATAATTAAATTATTTATATTAAATCAATTATTATTTTTAAAATAAAAAATTTACCTGACAATGTGATTATTCCTTATCCACTAATTATTAATTTTCAAATAAGTAATAATTCATGTATTAAAAACACATGAAGAATATAAAACGATGCAAAACTGGAAACTACTGGAACAGATTCGGGTCTGGACTAGTTATTTATTGGATCGGATTTCTTGACTGCTTGAACAGATCGACTGAGAAAAAGTTTATTATAATAGACCATTTTCCCGAAAATATTACATACATGGATCCAACTTGTATCAAATCTATAAATAATACGTGATTATAATCGATATAATTGTATATATTTATTTTTGTACAGTTATCTTCAAGAAATGACAAGAGATGATACATATAATATTTGTAAATAGATTTCTGTTAGAGGATCTGATCATGGATTAATATTTTAATACTGTTTCTGATTGTTATCGTAATGAATTAAAGTATGGTTTTGTATTTTCATATTGTAATTATTATATTCAAGTCATTAAACTATTCATGTATTTTTATTTTCCCTCCAAATGTTTGCGAAAACTTAACTATTTAGTAGAGCTACATAATCGAGTAAATGAATTAAATATTATCACATAACTGAATGAATTAAAATCACAGTCCTTGAAAATACAATGTAGCTACTATATATATATATATATATATATATATATATATATATATATATATAATACATATATATTATATATGTATATATAAATCAATTTAATTTAAGACTATTATATTGTAACGCTTATTTCTAAACCAGCGTTCTTTATAATTGTATGCATTAATAATTGGATTATTATAAAGATTCAGATTTAGCCTACTGTACCTAACATGTATATTAAATATATTAATGGATTTAGTTAATTATAATTATTTGGCAGTATCATCATTCGAATAAAAGTTAATATATTTCGGCAGGGCATATGTTCGTGATGTGCATGAATGCATCATGTGCATAAAAGTTTTAAATAAACAAGAGTATTTAGGTACGTTCCAGTTTGGTGCTCACAACACTCGAGAGCATTATTTGTCCTTGTTTAGCATTTGACAAAGTGCAAGCATAAAATAATTCTAAGAGTGTTGCGAGCGTCAAGTGGAATATTTCCTTTATAAAGATGTTTTATATATTCTGTTCACAGTAAGACAGATGGGTGGGGGTCCCATGGTAATAATTTGGAATGTATTTGACGTAAATTGACCGTTTTATTATTATATTCGTCACAACGAAGGAACGTTTGTATCTTTGTTCGAAGGTCGTGTAAGCATGCCAGAAATGTAGATGTAGAGGAAAGTACCCGATTATGAGATACCATATCTATTTTGTGTGATTGCCGGAAGTCTATGGGCAGAATTGAAAAATATAGTAGGTTATTTTGAAGGGAATTTAATAAGCTTTAAGATGCTGAAATGTAAAATTTAATTTAAATATTAATTTTGCTGAAAATTAGAAAAATGTGAAAAATGAGCTTTCGGCAAAATCGCAAAAGTGTGCTTCTAATATGAGAGACCCCGGGAAATCGCTAATAAAGTGCAAAATACATGATATTGCAATTAAAAAACTTTATTTAAAGTTTTTGAAAGACAAATGTAATGGAGAAGCATATTTGCAACAATCATAAACCCACTTATACTCAATATTGTACTTAATCTTCCCCCTCCACCCTTCCCTCTCAAATCAAGATCAGCACAGACTTATAAATTCGTATAAACCTTCCCTTAACGTTAATATAGTATTTTCTCTTCTTTTATTACTATACAATAACTTTCATACTCCAGCAACCCAGGAGTACCCTGAGTATCTCATGTTACGAGCACCACGCCTTGCGGTTTCGCGATCACCAAATCTAATCTCTACAATTGAGCAACTCAATATAATAAACAAGGTTTAAAGACTCATATCCATGGCACTTGACAACATCCAATTTCATAATTTCTTTCTCTGCAACGACTACACGCACGATCAAACAATGAATTTTCCACTAAATAGATTTTACCCCAAGGGCAATAAGTTCATGGTGGAACCAACAGATAGGGCCTATTAGTTTAGCAGAAACCTAGCTGTCGCATATTAGGAGCCTATCTCATAATAGGGGACTTTCCTGTATTGTATTATACAAAAAATGCTGTCAATCTAAAAATTTTTTTTAACTGTCGATGTTGTGTTATCCTATTATAATACTTAGTTGATTGAATATCAAATTCTATTAAAAATTAATAAAAATTTTTATTAAAATTATTTTATATATTATATATAAAAAAGAGTTTTTTTACTCTATATTAAAATAATAGTACACAATTATTGCCAAAAAGTAACTAAAAAGTAACTAGAAAGTAACGAGTTATTATTTTTCAGTTATTGTAACTGTAACTAGTTATTTTTTCGGTGAAAAAAATTATAACTGTAACTCATAGATACTTCTACAAAGTAACTTTGCCAACTTTGAATATTATATACGTATACGTTCGCCGCTTCGAAGAACACGTTTCCTTATCATGTCAGCAGATGCAGTCTTTAAGTCGTAAGCCAAACCTAAATAAGCGCAAAAGTTGATGAAAGCTGTGGTGATATTAAGCCTATAATTTCCAAGTTCCCCCGTTTTATAATCCCAAGGAAAGGCGTGATGATAATTATGCCAGCCTTCACCAAACGTTACAATAGCAACTCCAGTATTTTCGGTGGAACTAAGTGATCTGCATAATAAAGTAAATGTTTTTAAATGACAGCACAATATTACATATCAATATATAGACTATATTATTATTTTATTGTAAACAATTCATTAATTTTAATAAAGATACATGTATATTTGATAAAACAGAAACGACACAAGTACGTACTTGTCGTATGGTTTCATACCCCACATGTGAGCCACGGAATTTACCGACCAAGTACCATTCAAATTTATGCAATATCTGCATATTACGAGGTGCCACGAACACCACAAACTTTCATTCCATGCCCACCATGGTACTGATGTTGGTATGATAAAACAGCAGAGTGGCATCAAATAAATGTACCACCTAAGGAAGAAAATGTTAATGCAAAAATAACAACAATATGATTAACTAAAATCATGTCTAATCAGCTAGGTCTCGTTTCCGCGAGAACGAGCTGTACCCATCGTACTTTTTTTGAAATACCACAATTGGATCTTGCTCGAGATCACTGCAATCGATTGTAGCACCTTTGCTCGCGACGTCAGGATGTTTACGAATCAGAAGCCACCCTACATGCGAAAAGAAAAATCCTCTCCGCGCACAATACGGGTCTGCGTCGGTGTCGGTAAATTTATGATGCACTCGGTGGTCCCTGACCCATTGATAAATATTATCCTGGAAAATGTAATGCAGAGAACGGTGATACAATTATACTGAAAAAGTTCATTAAGAAAACAGGATGTACAGGGCTTGGATCTCTAGTTTATTCAGATATGTCATCCTATACGACTTAAGCAAGAAGAGAAAAGTTAAACTTACTTGAAAGGCGATGGTCTGAAAAATCATGAGAATAAATCTCATGGGCCATTTTGCCTCGTAAGATCGATGGGCCCATAATCTATGAGTGCCAGCGGTAACGCCTAGACCCGCGACGACACCACTAGCAATACCTATAAATTATAAATTACGGTTTGATGAAGTACAGAGTAATCTTATAGTATTGCGGAAAGAAACAATTAAATATGACACATACTCCATATAACGGATTGATATTTAGCCTGGAAGCAAAGCATGTAGGTATAGCCCGTAAATGCCAGCAAGATGAATATATGTAAAAATAATGACATTTCTCCAAACGATTTTCCTTTCATAATCGGTTTTGTATGATTCTTTCGTCAATACCTCGTCACTTATAAATTTTCCGAATTTTGATTCAGACATTTCAGGTAAGTCCAATACTGTGTCGAACATACGTTAAAAAATATCTTCGTAAAGTGTAGTCTTTATCGTAAGTTACGTAACGATATTCTGCAGTATTCTGCATTCTTATATCAGAAATATGACTTCTTAAAGTTATAGTTTTTTTTATCGTACCACTTTATTGTCACCATATACTTTGCAGTAATTTATTATCTATCTTTTTCATTACACACTATCTTTTAAAGATAGTATAATAAAATCGATTACTCGAATAAATGTGTACAATATGAAAAATTATATGTCAGAATACTTTCCAATAGAAAATTTGGAAAGTCAGAACATCTTAAAGCCAGAAAATGCATATTTGTACATCTATAATTGCTAATATATATTGACTTGTGTTGAATAACTCACTCCGCGTATGAACGTCATTATACGTACAGTTTCTAAATAAAAAATGTCAATTCTTCAATAGATTACGATATCGTTTTTTGCAGGTTAAATTGAAGATTTACTTAAGTTAATATAGAATTTAATTGTTAATAATATTATTAATTATTTATGATATAAGTAAACAAATTACAGCATTATCGCTTATGTACCGGTTGTTGTACCGACATACAAGTCAGCATGACGGGTTGCCCATTCGTGCAAGTGCGCAGGTCGTTCACAGCTGCGTAGGCTTTGGCATATTATAATCACTTACATATATGGGTGCATTCGGGGAGACGCTATTAACGCTATAAACGCAAACGCTATGAACTTCGTTCGAAGAGCCAATAGCGCGACAGCGATAGCAAGCTCCCCGAACGCAGCTTAAGCGCCAATAGTATTTGTGCCTCACCTCGAAAATAATAGCGAAAATAGCGCGAGTGATGACGTCACGCTGCCTTTACAGTGACGTCATCATCGTATATCACAGCGCCACAAAGCGTCTCCTCGAACAGTTTTAGACGATAATTGTGCTAATAGCGTGCTCCCCGAATGCACCCTCATGCGCGAAAGCCTACGCAACTGTGAAATACCATGCGCGCCTGCACGAATAGGCAAGCCGTCATACTGGCCTGTATGTCGTTGCAACACTGTACATTTGATTTAAAACTTGACACAAAATATTACAAAACAATACATATATTTATTAAGCGAAAATAAAATTACCTTTTGTGATCAGAATATTATTACAATTTAATGTCTACATGTACAATCAAACTTTCGGTCGTTTTATCGGAGAAAATATCTGAAGGTC
Organism: Temnothorax curvispinosus; assembly: GCF_003070985.1. Taxonomy (NCBI): domain Eukaryota; kingdom Metazoa; phylum Arthropoda; class Insecta; order Hymenoptera; family Formicidae; genus Temnothorax; species Temnothorax curvispinosus. Next base: position 6,018 of record NW_020228149.1, read on the forward strand.
CAAGTTCTCCTAAAATAAAAAGAATTGAATATAATAAATATCAAATCTGATAATAATATGGATATGATATAAATGCAACTACTTATTTTTAATATTGTGATTTAATTTGTTTAAGTCACACATAACTTCCAGTTGATTTCGATATAATTATTTCGTATTTCGTTGTGTAATGTTTAGGAATCATGAAGCATAAAGTAAATATTATTGATTTTTAATAGAATTATGTAATTTTAATTTTATTAATTTGCGTAGTTTCTTACACGTTTCTCACATATCCCAAACAACATTGTTTCTACGATAAGATTATTAACATTTAGTAAGTTCGTATCTCTAAGGATATTTCGAAAACAAATGTAAAAGTAAAGTTGTAATTTGATGACCAAGTGAAGTCTGGAACATGGTTGTACGATAAATCAAATTTTATAATACAAATAATTATAATGTAGTTCAGTACGGATATATGCCCTTTTCAGACTGATTTCTGAAACAAAAAAGGCATTTAATTCTCACTAGTGTATAGTTTATCAAAGACCACCATGAAAATCTCACAAGCAGTAGAGATCGAAACCGATTTTGGAAATCACATTTCACAATATAATTATTTGTTATTTGTATTATAAAATTTGATTTTTCGCACGCGTACGATCGTACCCCAGACTCGCACTGGCCATCAAATTGTAACTATAGTTATTTATTAAAGTGTCAAACAGATAAATTTTGGTTTAATTATATCAAAAACTAGAGAGATCTTCTGCGCATATATTTTCGAAACAACATATTTGCATTTTCGTATAAATGCGTATTACACTTGTAATAATTTTTTACCTACTTTATATTTAGAATTAATGTTGTTATATGCACGAGCGCGGAAGGAATTTTTATTTCGTGCGCGCTCGAAAGAAATTCTGACACTTTCTTAGCTACGACACTTACAAGCGAATGCGGAGCAGCGCGCAAAGAACCGAAGCTTTATCAGCTTGCACTCCGAATCCCCGTTTGCGCTCCGAAAATTGTGCGGAGCCAATCGGCTATCGACATCCGACGTAAATGATTTGGCAAATCTGAACTGATCAATTGTTTTCGAGTAAAAGTCTCTCTGTGATAATATATCAATGCAATAATGGTCTTTTAATAAACTATAAAGAAAATATTAGAATCCTATTAAAAATTAAAATTTAGTTAGTATATGTGTAAGGGATGTTATTTAATAATTTTTCTATGCGTTTATTGAAACAAACAAATTTATTTCTAACTGTAATAATTAAGATAAAATTAATATAGGATTAATAGTACGTAATCTTGGATCAATAGAACGAGAACTAAGCTCTCTCTCTCTCTCTCTCTCTCAATTACTTATTTAAAAAAACAAGTAAGATAATAGATAAATATATTTTGGCGGAGAAACAAGATTGGATTGAAGCGTTATATGTGCACTGACTGGTTACTAAAGATTCTTTTAGTCACAATGTAGGTCAGACCGCGATTAGGTTCACGATCGCGATCACAATTTAATATGCAATAAAAGTCAATGACATTAAGATATGAAAGTCAAATGTGGACAATTCCACGTCAAATCGGACAAGATTTGACCTCGTATTTTTTAAATCAATTGAAATTTTTTTTACATGAAATATACATAAAGTAAGCAGATACGTATTTTTTTGTTTGTCCAAAAAATTTTTTTTACAAAAGTTATAAACAATACAATTTTCTTAAAAAATGAAAAAGTCGTCTACTTTACAAATTAATATCTCTGGTTATAATTGTCGTAGAGAAATATTCAAAAAAGCATTTTAAAACTAAGAAGGCAATCTTTAAAAAAAAAGTTT
>NW_020228150.1:0-54440 GCF_003070985.1 Temnothorax curvispinosus
TTCTCACTATCTTCGTCCGCTTGCTCGTCCCGCAAGAGCTCCTCTCTTTTCTCTCTTTCTCTCTCTCTCTCTCTCTCTCTCTCTCTCTCTCTCTCTTTTTCCCCTTCTCTCTCTTTTGGGATCTATGGGTTCTTTTTTTTCCTGCTTGCTTGCAAAATTACCGATTTCCGCAACTGTACTTGACCCTTCGAACCGCGCATAAAAAATTAAGGAACAGACGTGTTTAAAAAATAATGAAAGGAAGCGACACCGCCATTAGAAACGTTTCGGGACTGTCGGTGCGATTCGTATCGTGGCAAAGAATAATTTAAATAAAGTGTGTCTGTGAAGCGCGCGCGCATTTATTTTTTATTATTATCGTACGACTAGAAAGACAGCTATTTTGATAAAACAGTAACATTCTCGAAATTATAAATAATAAAAATTGACCATTTTAAAATGCTAAATTTGAAAGTGTAAATAAAAGTAAAGGTAAGTTTGGTTCGCAGCCAATTGTTAATGAGCATTATTAAGAAAGATTTTATTTTGGATTTAGAATTAAAAGATTAATTTTGAGTAGTAGAAAATAGGAAAAGTTTCCACATTTGTGAAATTCTTGCTAAGAAGAAATTCTAGCGAAAAACATGATTTTCTGGATATTTCTGTGTACAATTGTTGAATAATTTGATTATTCGTTAGTCGAAATTGTAATCATGTCAAGAACCTGTCTTGAATATATAAAACTAGTACTATATTTGTGACGAAACTTGATCTTGCTTTACTTACAATCGCCTCGATAGGATTGATGTGCAGCGAAGTCGTAAATTTAAAGTCGTGCGAATTGAAACATAAATCTCATGGATCACGCATGAAAGGCTTACCTGAAACATAAAGAGAGAAAAAAGTGTCAAAACGTGTAAGATAAGGATAAGAGAAGGGAAGATTGCTTCTTCAAGAGCACGCGCGCGTGCTCCGAAATTAGAAAGCGACTTTTTCATCCGTCACTCCTTTCTGCGATCCCGCCCTTCGCGAAAGGTTAAGGTCATAAGAAGCCGTCAAGATATTACGACAGGTACATATGCACGTGCATGCACGCGTGCATGTCCTCGTTCGGTGCGTGTCGTGTCGCTGAAATATCGTAATATCACTAGTAGTTTCAATTATCAAACGTCATCCGAATCATCAGTCTTGTTTCGGTAACATTTCCCCCAGTTTTTTTAGAAATTGATTAGGGAAGAAAAGCAATTTGATACATTATTATAAGTATAAAATAAGAAAAGATTATCTTTTGCTCCAAATTAAAATTCTGTTTAAATATTATGTTATATAACATTGTTTTTATTTTTTAAATTAATTCTACAACCTACAGGCAAAGAAACGTAAAAAAATATAAACAAATTTAAAAAGAAAATTAGCATTATATATTAATCTATGGCTTGTTAAAAGATAACGATTTTTACAATAGCAACTTAGCATATTTTGTTTTATAAAATAATAAGTTTAATAAAATGTTCTAAATAACGAGAATTATATATATAAGTAGCATTGACGACGATGACATTAAAGATCGAGAATAAGATATTCAATAATGACAAATAATACAAATATTTGCTTTTCAGAATGAATGTCGAATAAACGTCTTTCAGAATAAACAAAAATTGAATTAAAATTTCTGTTTTTAAGATTTCGAGTGCATTTTATCGTTTTACATCAAACACAGCAACGGAAATATTGTTAGTCCAGTCAAGTTCGAAGACGTATTTTGTCTTTTGTGATGCTGAATGCGCTCGAGAAATTGTAATCGATCGGTCGCGTTTACATCGCCATTACTTCGGCCATACTGTTTTCCTTTATCAGCCAGCGTGAATGCCACTTTAAGTGCATTCGATTCCGTATCGTATCGGTGAAACCGAACCGTTCCCTATTCGTTGGTCGCTACTTAAAGGGAGAGTCACCCTCGGGAGAGCAGGAGGTTAAAATGTTTCGTAGCATTTCCCTCCTCCACGGCGAAAAATCGAAGGAACAATGGATAGGAAGGAGAACGTAATCGTGAAAGAGTTTATTAAACATTTATAAGATTTATAACATTTATTAAGTGTTTACAAAGTGTTAACGAAAAAAGGTCTCAATGAGTATCCTATAACTCCATTACACCAAAAAATAAAACATTCTTTTAAAAATTAATGTTAAACATTTTATTTTTATATAAATATAAAATACAAAATACAAAATTTTTTAAGATTCAAGCGAACCAATATTAAATTGGCACGACATGATAAGGAACAATATATTGACATAAATCTACTTTCGGGAAGAAGCTCGATCGCGTTCTTTTGATCGAACTCAGCACAATATTAAAAGTTTTTCATATCATCGCGATAATTCGATGATTAATTGCACCGACCATTAATTAGATACCTGCAGTGGATAGTTCCAAATGTCGAAGAGGCAATTCTAGAGCGTTCTGATTCTTATTTCTTCTCGAAAGAAAGGGTCTCGTCCCTCTCGCTATAAACCAAGATCATTGACCTTCGAAGAAGATAAGTTCTTATCATTCTAGGGCTATACGTGACAGAGATAAAACGAAAATGATACGAGAGATTAATTGTGACTTGCGATTTTGTACTTCTGATTGGAATCTATTTAATCGAAAATATGTTGAAAAGCGTATTAACTCGTGTAATGAAGATCGATCTGCAAATGTTAAATATTGTCGAGAAATTTTATATTTGTTTGTGAGCATAATACTATTTGTTTCATGGAAGTGACCATATAAATTATATAATCTCAATTTTATGAGGTTTGCATAAGCAATCAATTTTAATAAAATATCCCTTTTTACGCCTGTTACTAACCAATCAATATGAATAAATATGTTATACGTTTCTTGACAGATACGTGTCTTGTCAGTATATCATCTCATAGAGTATCATACTGATTTTATGTCCAGTGTGTGTGTGCATATCAATATTATTATTATTATTATAAGATTTTTTATATTACCATGCATCCTGTATATTGCGATATATAAATACTTTAATTTTTGTTAATATCTAAATTCATATCTTCCAATTTCTCAATTGCCAATTCGTTCGCGAATGGCGCCTTTATATAATTATTTTCGTGTGGAAATATTACAATTTTTCGTTGCGATCCCACTGGATATCAAGAGGAGCTCGCAATTAGGCCACGCCTAGCCTACTTTCCGCGCGAAGGTCGTTCACCCTCAGTCGAGAGGGTGTATTCTCGCCATCTGGCGTGCTCGCTTGCCTTCCGTCGGTCGGCTCTGCACCTGCGCGCCGCGCAAAACGCCCCACGTGGCCGCACGCCACGTGGTGGTCGGCGAAAGAGAAGCGGCACTCCGTCAGGCACTCCGATGTAATCGACGAGGGTGGTGGTCGCACCACGCCGGAAAAAAGCAGTCTTCGTCGAGGGGGATGAGTATCGATCAAGGGCAAGGGCGAGGGCATGCGTATACGACGCACCAGGATTCCAGAAAGATAAATCGAAACCGCCCCCTCGACCATCATTTCCTCATCGTCAACCCTTTTTTAGGCACAACCTGCCTTTTCTTGTTATTCACAGGCACGAATAATCATTTATGCCGCACGTTTTGAGACTATCGAACGAAAATAAGCGAATATAAGGACTTTTGAAAGCGTCGCTATTGTATAGAAAAAAACGTCATCTACTAGAAGAACGTTATCTAAAAAAACGCCATCTAAAAAACGCTAAACGAATTCTTATTAATTGATAGACAAAATCGGAATGTTTGAGATATTATTTTTAGAACTCTTGTCATATCCTTTTTCTTCCGAATGAATTTGAGTTCAAATGTACCTTAATATTAAAATTATTTTCATTTATGTCTCATTCGAAGATTTGAACAAGTATAAAAGGATATTTTGAAGTATACAAATTTTTACTTACGTTTAGAACATAAAAATTTTCATTTCCATTTATTAATAAATGCAGCCCATTTGAGAGAAACACTATTTGGAAATAGCTTATGTGACTTTTTATTTTTAACATAACTTTTTATTTTTTGTAATGAATTATTTTAATGTATATATACCCTGATATTTTTTTGTACAGAGTATATCAGTTTTACACACCTTACGAAATCTCTGATTAACGTGAATTTTCGTCAAATGTCACATTTATCGAATTTTAATATGCTTTTCTAATTGAACTTCGAGAGAATCAAAATTCTACATTAAAATTTTATGTAAAATCCGTTTAAATTTAATTGAAATACTATAATGTTCTCTTCTGAAATTTAATTCATCAAGTTTTTATTTTTTAATGTTAATTAGTCCGAAATTATGATATCATTATTTGATATCATTATTTAAAAGAAATCAATTTCGAATTGGCTCAAAAATATTTAGCGAGAAAAATATTCGACGTTTTTATAATTTTACATGGTTTTCTTGCGAGAAAAGTGAAACAGGAGTGGTTGACATTTCCAGAAAATCGTGCATCACGGAAGGTTAGATGCGAACACGGAAATTGATGTTCCCTTTCTACTTCACTTCCGGTAGGCAGAGGGGAGAGGTGCGGCGTTCGTACGCGCAAGAGGCTTATGCGCACGTTTAAATTGGCTCGGCACCGTTTTGGACAGCCCTGACTATTCGTATCGAGCGGCAATGCCAAGGGCAAGGGCGCCCTTCCCCCACCCTTCCGTCGACCCTGTGCCGACACCCCCTTCGCCTCTGTTAGTTCTCTTCCTCTTCCGTTTGATACGCACGCATACATGCGCACGAACGGCGCATACGCGACTTACACGCTGTTCGTTATGCGCAGGGATGTGTATTTACGAAAATTATGGTTTCTGTGAAGAATTTACGAAATTTCTGATAGATCTGTCACTTTCTAAGGAAAACTGAAAATTTAATCTACTGCGGATTTTCTGGGAAATCTGGAAAGTTTTAGAAAAGCTGTAAATTTAATGCAAAGTATGCGATTCTGTTTATATATTTTGAACATATTTATTAAAATAAATTGTTTTAATTTTGTAATAATGAGATAAATTATAAATTTATTTAGTTTCTGCAACGTGACTTTTGAAAATATTTTATGATAAACGATTCCGTAATTATTATCTCTTATTTGTTATACTTTCTCTATATTTCTCCATAATTATTTTACTATTTAAATAATTATGTATAACGCAATTTTTTTTTAGATTACATCTAATTATTCAATGTAGTTTGTAAAACAAATATATTATAACGTTCTAATATTTACGATATATTACTTATAAGAGACAATATTTCGGGTCGGAAGGCTGCTTCCGGAATCGATTTTCGGAGTCGCTTTCGTGAATTCTCTCGCGCTTACAGTAAGGCACAGTGCTCTTTAAACAGAGCAATCCGCCATTTTGTATCTGCCTGTGAGTTGCCGAAGCCATGCAATAAACTCAAGTTTGCACGTTGAAATACAATAATATATGTACAATTTAATTATTTTCAATGCATTGATATTAATGTAGTTGAATATCTTTTATGGCACATTAATTGATTATGCTTTTTATAGTCTTTATTTATTTACATTTCTCTCCAACTTTTTTATATAATTCTTCTTCTTTTTAACTTTAACTAACTCCTACATAAGTTATAGTAATACGCAGTAATACATATTAAGATTTTTAAAAAAGACACCGAGTACACTTATTTTATGCTTTGCATATGTAGTCGTATAAATTGTCATTTTACATATATCTTTCGTATAGAATACAATGTAACGATTTGTCTCGTAGAGATAATATGCTTTAGCTTCTAATTCGTAGAAATTTTCGGGGTGGGGGATGCGGGAAAATTGGTGAAAAAGCGGCGGGAGAGAGAGAGAGAGAGAGCGGGCGTTGGAGTGACGGCGGCAGGGACGCGGTAAAGAGAAGGTGAATTTAATCGAGTACGACAACAAGGAAAGGAGTTTGCCGGAGGTGAAGAGGGGAACGAGAGGAGAGGAGAGCTCCTCGCCGCTGTGGAGAAAGCTGCGTTCGGCCTCGCGGGGTTAATGTACTCTCGACGTTATACCGCGACTAACGATGATGTTTCTCTACCATTACGTAAACGCAGCAGCGGCCGCCGCGCCGCGTTCTGCATTCTGTCTAGGATTGAAAAGCCTGCTTTTGTAATGGGTTGAGCGTTGCGCTGGACCGACCGAAGTACCCCTGTTTGTCTGGCTGTAGGGATACCTAACGTTAGGTTCAAGGTGTAATTAGAGACGTCGTAATTCCATACTTTATTTCGTATTATTGGCCATTGAACGATATATTAGGATATAAATACACTATATATGTATATAATATATAAGAAGCGATTAAAACTTGTTCACGCATATATATCCACAAGTCTAATGAAGCGTAGTTAAAAGCTGATGAAAAAGAACAGTACTGTACCTAGTGAAGAAAGATCAAACGATTTGCTGGATTCCAAGCTGATCTCAGCGAGAGGAATTCGCACGGTGAAATAACACTCGAAAAAATTAGATTTTACAACGGTCGAGACTCTCTGACGGGCAACGAGTAACACAAACGGCGTCTTATGTGATCGCGAGCGCACGTCTGGTACGCTCCAGCAACGGCTCCGGACCGGAAGCAGTATACACTGTTGCTTCTTCAAAGCGATCGCTATTCGCGGATAGCGATACCTGGCGGTGGTCGCGGACGGTTATTAATAGAGCCACCGGATGGCGAGATTTTGGTTAGGAAATTGCCAGCCGAGACACGTTATTCTGCGTTATGACCCAGGTCTGTTGCTTGAACTAAGACGGGCAGTGGGCGAGGAGGACGCGCGTAAATTATAGCATGGTTAGACTAACCGAGAGGATACTGTCCGACGCTGCACGCGTTTGCGCTGTTGATTAATGATATGAATCGCGCTGGATTCAGATTGATATCGGTGTCTCTTTGATGTAATAATAACAGCCTTCAGTGTCGGGACGTTAAGAAGAAATTAATTCTCGTTATTGATTATCGTACTCGATCCATTTCCAACGAGCTATGTTTTTTTATATTTGTTTTAAGCAATTATGACTAATCGTGTAACGCCTGTTGTTTAGCATCAATTTAGGCTGCATTCCGATATTTATTGTCAGCAACTGTCAGTACTGAAAATCTATAGTATACGTGACGTAAAATATAGAAAAATATAGATATTCAGTACTGACAGTGAATATCGGAATGCAGCCATGCTACGTTCCTTGATTTGTCAATTTTTGCTTAACTGAAATTTAGCATATCCAAATCATGGCGAATTAAGCTTGAATCAGATAATAAGAGTTTATCTTGCATTTAGCTACAAGTAAATCTTAATACAAATTTAACTTAGAACTTTTTACTTTTATTCAAATATTTAAAAAATAATATAAACTATAAATATCATTTTTTAACTATGTATTTTAAATATACTTAACAAATCTACAATTGCGGATTCGCTACAAAAGCTTAGATTACGAAAACATCGAACTCGACGAAGTCACGAAAGAGAAAAAAATTAAGTCATTAAAGGACGAACTCTTATTAATTTTACGGCATTTCGTGAAAAGATTCTTGTATTTATAGATTTTTAATTACTTATAATCATTAAAAGCTACAGTAATTAATTGATTCATCAAATTTATCCGCGGCAATGGATAATGAATCAGCGAATCGACCGTTTCTCTCCGGGAGATATCCGTCGCTGTTCGCTCGCAGCGGACGTGCGAAAAGCAGGAAGCGAGTTTGAGAACCGCTGGGCAAAGAGAAAGTTGCGACCGACATATTTCGCGTTCGCGCAACCGTATACGACGTGTATGTCTGTGACTCTTACGGAGTCTAGAAGACACATGATACGCGAAGAAGGACGAAGAAGTCGAGCGTCGAAAAAAAGAACGAGGTGGGTAGAGGCGCTAATGGCTTCATTCGCTCTGGCGAACGAATCTACTCTGACCAGATCAATTAGGTGTTACGAGTTGCTGCAGCAATCGTAAGTCGCCATCGATGTGAATTCCTTCGCAGTAAAGTAGAGATTTCCGCCAATTTCTTCGTTTAACTTTCGAATGGGAAAAGAACCATTTTAAAAAATTAAATCTTGCATTAGATCCGACAAGAATAAAATGAATATTTTATTATAATTTTGAGCAAATGATAAGATTTTGTCTATTTACGGTCTCTAAATTTAATTCGCAAGAGTTTCTAAAGAAATCCTATGGCATTCCGCGAAAAGATTCTTATGTATTTATAGATTTTTAATTATTTTGAATCATTAAAAACTATAATATATAATTAAAGTGACGTTTAATATTGTACGTTTTTAGAATCAAATTTCAAGTTTAGATTCAGTATTACAGTTATTTAATATTAAAATTATTATTTTATTTGAAATTAATCAAAGAATATTTGTTTTCTCTCTTAAAATTAAAATTGTTTAAAATTAAAGGGGAGCCCTCCCCTCTATACTTGATAGATAACTTCTCGGAAATTAAAGGGTCTTTCGACATTGTCGTAGAGAGAAAATTCATCGGCCAAAGAATCCGCATATAGAAAGAAAGATTGGTTTCAATACACTACGTATGGAATAAGTGAACCCGGTCGAGCGAGAGATGCGCCACATCGGGTAGCGGTACTTCGCATTCGCGCCGTCACTTTCGCTGCGCCTCGCTCGCTCTCGCCTTGTCATTTCCATTCAGCGGTAAACGGGTTCTTAGAGATGCACGTGATCGGATGAACGGGTCGGAAACGGTCTCGTTTTTATGAACCATCGTTTTCAATTTTTCATTATAATTTCCATGAAACATCCTTCGACTTAGCAAATCGGCTTTATTAATTCTAATATTTTTTTTATTTAAAAGTACATGGAAAAAAAGGATTAACTACGGTAGCAAATCTAATTCGTAAAATATAGAATAACTAACATTTTTTGCAGCAAGAGCTATAATTTTGCATGCAATAATAGCAAAACCTTTTGTTATAAAGTTTTGCTGAACCTTTTGCTATTCAGTAATAATTGCAAAAAGATTTTGCTACTATTGCTAAATTATAACTCTCGCTGCAAAAAATGTTAGTTATCTCAAATTTTACGAATAGATTTGCTACAGCCTTTTTTTTCCGTGTGCTTGTAGTAAAAAACATGACAGATGATTTTGAGGTAGTCTTTATAGCGTTCGTATACAAGGCAAAGTAAAATTCTTCGTTTATGCGGATATAATTTTTTTATGCGCGTCAATATTAGTACGTGATTGAAGGTTACCGGAACAACAACATGTAACAGCTCATTATAGATGCAGTCGTGCACATCGGATCGAGCAAATTCTACAAGATATAGCCGGTTATGCCTGGTGAGAAATTCGCGAAGCGAAACAAGCGAGACGATATACACTTCGTTCACCGTCACTTTCGCTGCGCTTCGGAGAATCCTCCATTCCCGTTCGACGGTCACGCGTGCGTGTCTAAGCGCGTGACGTGCATATGGGGTCGTCATTGAAGGAATAATCCGCATTGCACGTATGTGGAACACAAGATCGTATCGTACGCGGTAGCACGGCCGTAAAAGAAATGGCGAAAACAATAGCGTATGAGGGGCGCACTTTCGATGAAATCATGATCTTACCTGTATCTCATCAATCTCGGCAATGATATATTTAATATCTATCTATAATATCTATTTAATTATATCCGTTAAAGATATATAAAGATTATAAAGTTAATTTAATTTAAATTGTAAAAATTGCAATTGCATTTTTAAAGTCATTAAAATTTATTTTATTGATATAATAAGAGTTCAAGATAATAATTTCAAATTTGAATCGCCGATCAAAGTGGCTGGTGGCACGAATCGTTTATCGCTTTCGCATATCGGCGAGTCACGGCGGTGCGTTGCACAGGCACAAATGCAAGTGCAAGGTAGTGCAACGGCACTCCGGGAGCCCGGTAGAGGTGAGCGAAAGTTTCTTACGTCAGTCATGCAGGCACATAACGCGCGCATAATGAGCAATCGATGTATGCACCGTGATCGCGCCGTCCGGTATCTCGACTCGGCTTTTTCACCTTTGGACGAACGTCTTGCATTTTAGACGTTGCAGCACCGTTGCCTCGTCAAATCGACACGATCGCGTTCACCTGGAAAATCACTGGCCGTCGACGAGGAAGCGTTCTCGAGATTCGCGCTGAAATTATAAATGGCTATCTTGCTATCTCGATGCCGCCGCGCCGCGGCATCCTGCGGTTGCTCTTACCGTCAAGTTTTAGAGGTATGCGAGACGCGAGGCGTACGGTAGCGGCATAATGAAGTGAGAGATCGGTTTGTTGAGGAAGTGCCACTGGAGAGAGATTCAGACTTGGCCGATCGAGAAAGGTGCCGCTCCGCCGCATACGAAACACGAGCCAGGGATCAAGATCTAGAAATTGTACATTTTGCTTTCGTTCGCGTAGGAAGAGAGGCCCCGTTCGATTATTACGAATGCGATAGCGTTCCAGAATATAGAGGAAATGTTAAATGTATGATGAAATGTTATATAAGAAATGTTATTGGAAAATCTACACTATTCTTAATTGTATATTACTTTGCAACAGTAGTCAAACAATGGATTATATAAAATATAAATAGGTAACCGTATGTGTTAACGTATATATAAGACAATGTTATAATTTTTATGGAACGAATATGTAAATCGGGACAATTATTAAGCGCACATAAATTGTTAAGAAAATTTAATCGCGCAGGATTTTTTTTCGTAATTTTGATTAAGAGACGCCAACGATTTAATTCAACGACTCGTAATTCGATATTTTCGACGCGAATGCGGAGTACACGTACAAGTCGATTGTGAACGGTGCTTAAAATGACCCGTCACGAAGCAACGACCCGGAAGCGATAACTGCGCGCGAGGTCGAACCCACGGTCGATAAGGAGGTCGGGCGCGTACACATAGAGCAACGGCGAGTTTTTCCAGGGTGGTATATCCGTCCGTGTTGGTGTGGACGTCGTTTTGCATGTGCCTCCCTATGCGCGTGCTTTCCGTGTGTGTATGTCGCGTAATCGATGCAATCTTAGACAACGGCGATGCGTTTCCGACGTATCGTGATGACAGGATAAGCTGCACGAAATCTGATGCATTATTATTTCACGTGCGATAGCCACGAAGAGCGGCTAAACGTTTGTCAGCAATATGCAGGGCGGTGAATTAATTTGAGCTCCACTCCAGTGCGATCCAACGTAGGAAAATTTTCCCGACCGGATCGCGAACGCTCTCCTTGCGACGAAAAAAGCTCTCGAGTTTGTGTTTGTCTTGTTTTGCGACGGAGAATTCGAAAATGCACTTACGTCGTGATACGATTGCGACGTTGTGACGTGAATCCCGCTTGACAGGTACTCGCAGCATGTCACAATAGTTTGGAAATTGTAGCTGGCATGCAATAATTAATTTTGCACGAAGTAGCGATATATATGGATCGATTTGATGTTTCTTTACACAATTGCTAAACTTATAAAAATGTACGATATATTAATATTTTCCTCTATTTCTCTACTTTATCAATTTTGTAAAAGTTAAAGAATTTTATCGAGAAATTTTGATTACAGGGGGTTCATGGATAAAAATCGATTTGATACAATATCAGTGTATTCTATTATCAGAAAGCATTCAACGTATGTATAGCTATTTAATAATCTTCTTGTATTTGTATCACGATTCTTAGGATATACGCGATTACTGGAAACCAAAATTCATTATAGTTGATGCTAACAATAGGTGCGGGATGAGAATATCACGTTGTTGATCGCCTGCGACGGTGTGAACGCGGCTTAACGTGGCATAAACGCGTCGTGTTGCAATGGCCCAGAAGCGGTAGCTAGGCGAAGGGTCAAAAACACCGAGCGGCACAGTTTCTAGGCCATGCGCTGCTATCTATAAACCCTTGTGTGAGCTTCAGCCCCCGCTTCTCTCTCCCGCCTTGCTCTTTCCACCTCCCATCCTCCCCGTACTAACCCTCCCACACTCGTTGAACCCTACCTACCTACACCATCCACAGGACACGGCACTTATACCACTATAATATGTCCCCCTCCGCTACGCCTATATCCGTACTCTCTTTCTAGTTCTCCTTCTCTATCCTCGTCGCGCTCCTCCAGCGACCAGCAATCTCTCACTTTCTCTCGGTCGTACCAACGAACGCCGGCCGCTCTATTACAGCGGTGTCTTCGGGCTTCGGTATAAAGAGCACACGGAGACTCGAAATAGAGTCGGCTTTGATATTTTCGTTTCCGCGAAACATCGCTTCGGCTGAATTTTGGCCGTGACTGCCGGCGAAAAGGTGTAATTTGCCTCCTCGAGATTCGACGTTTGCCCCATCCGTGAATTTCAGGCCCACGCTTTCTTAATCCTTAAACTGTTGGTTTATTACACAACGTGAGCTAGGAAAATTTATTATACATCGTTTATCTCAAAAACATTAAAGATGGATTGAGGCTTCTAAAAATTACACATAAAAATATTAAATTAGTGTGCTAATAATAATAAATAATTGGTCAAATTGTATACTTTATTTTATATAATTTGCAGTTTATTAGGAAGATTATATAATAGTAATTTGAATTGTCAATATATATCAAGCTTTTAATTAATATATTTGAGCTCTTAATTAGATAGGCATTATTAATTCCATCAGATGCTTGTTCATTACGTCTATTTTCGGAAATAAAAAATCTGAATTAGCAAATTACTTCGCAATTGTCTAATTTCCAACTAATATTGGAAATTGGTGATCTGTGCTTATTTTCCTAATAATATCATCAAAATATTAATAATTTCAAATTTGTTATCATTATCATTGCCTTTTTTACAATTTCTATAGTTATCGATTTTCGCTCTGCGAACATTTCGCTTTGTATGCTTCCCGGGTAGGGTGGACGATAGGGATATCAATTCGGTGTCACGTGCTGGAAAGAAGGTATCGGGGATGAGTGACTGATTCGCGCAACGACCGAAAATGAATCGCGCCTGCAATTCCGGTCCAGGTTCAAGCAATTCGGCATTTAAACTTGACAATGGGGGCCGTTGAATGCTCTTGAATGGGGAAAATAATGCGATACGCATGCACGCACCATTACCTGGACCTTCTTGGTGCTTTACGCAACCGATCTTCACCATGCCCACGTTCGCACGAAAGTAACGCGCAGGCCAGCGACCGATCGCTCTCTCTTCCGCGAAGGTTCTCATCGTCGTGTAGTACCGTATCGCACAGTCGGAAAATTAGAAAATACTTTGCTGATGATTCGTATCTCTCGTGTTGATAACAAAATTTTAGAAATGTAATCGATATTTGGCCAAAAAAGATATCAATGGCTATGAATAATAAATAAAGAATTGCTATAAAATATTCGAGATATTCTGTTACACGTGAAATTCACGTCAGAGACGAATTTTTCTGACAAATTTATATGAGCAGCAGTATAAAAAACAGTATGAGTGCTGAGTAGGTATATGGAATCTTGCTTACAAATGTTACACAGCGCGAGAAAATTAATTAGCGTGTATCAATTAAATTAACAGTACGTGTTATTTTGCGATGGACAATTATGTGCGTCGTCATAGACGCCTGATTATCGATAATTTCAGCGGTATATCTGGTATTATATAGAACGATTGGTGTTTTCGCAAAAACATCAACCATCTGCATAATTGCGGCGTGCTTTGACATCGATTCACGCTTTATTAGTTTATTAATATACCGTTTATTAATATAGTTTATTAATCCACGAATTCGCGTAATTCATTCGAAGATCGATAATAATGTGAAATCATAAACAGCTTCTCATTGTTGGATTTCTCAAGCATATCTTGCGAAAAAGGATACTCTTAATCTCCATATAAGAAGCAAAATTTTTAAGCAGGCTTCGATGTACACGATGCTCATCATAACGAAATTTCAGCTTGCTTTAATGCGCTTGTTTCGCCCGCGTACATCCGCGCTGTTGCTCGTAACAGCTATCTTTACTCGGTTTAATACTCCGGACTAACGACTTTCACTTGGTAGGAGACTCACTTCCTGAACATGCAAGTCAACCAGGCGTCATTACGCGATCGAGAGTCAGAATGCAAAATGAAAAATCATTTCACGAATGTTCAAGAATTTTTAGCATACTTTGCGGCGTGACATTTCTGCGTAGATATTTATCTTGAAACTGGTACACGACAGCTAGTATAAAGTAAATATGACAAACTACTATGAATATTATCTATATAAATAATATAGATGTATATATACCAATTAAATAATTTTTACGAAATATTGACTGAAATTATCGATACCAAATAAATATGATCAAAACGATGTAATGAATAGATAAAACAATTTGGCTAACGACATACGGTGCAACCATCGATGACAAGGCTTTTACCTTATTTTGGTATCGCTCGTCCTTATGTAACGTTCCATGACCGATGATTCAAGCGGAATAGGGTAGGCGTAGCCGTAGGAGTGTAAGCGCGACGTTTATGGCCTATCTTCACCGCGACTGAGTGAAATCGAGAGTGGATTCAAAAGAGTGGATTATTAAAAACTATTCTTTTTGTCGTGTCGCGTGACCGTTTCTTCCGATTTTCTTATTTACAAGGCGCTTGCGTGCTCGTCTATGGGATTCGCAAAACAGCGCCCACGAACTAAAACGGCCAGGTCATTTCACTTCCTGTTGCATAATGCAATTAAACGGTTATTTAACACGGCGAATGGCGGTAACGCAGTCGATTCGAGGATGGGATGAGAAACGAGAGAGGTGGTACACAATACTTGGCAGTGAGCTGGATGCGAATCGAAAACGTTTTATTCGACTTTGTTATCCTGGTTATTCTATCATAATTAATAAAATCCACGGTAATCTGTAAAATTATACGCGGTTCTCCTAATGTCGTTTTACGTAACGTACGTTCGACTGTGTATCGGTTGCATAACGAAAACGGTTGAACGATCGGCCAAAGGAAGCGTGAATTTGCTGTACCTTAAATTTATGAAACATTGAATCTATAATATCCCGTTTTATTTACACGGCAAAACGATTGAATTATTTACATCATGATAACGAGGTGGGATTAACTCTCGATTCATTCTTCAATTATTGCGCGTTCACGTAAAATATTGTTCGTGTGTATTTAATAATCCTACCCACCCACGCAGACAATATAATATATTTAATTATAATTTATTCCGAAAGGAACAGAGTATCCTTTTAAATATATGCAACGTGTACGGGAATCAGAATGGATGCGCACAAACATATTAAAAGACGTATCAAAAGACATAGGGTAAACTCGGGTAAGATGGCTATAGAGGAAAGCTGGCCAACCTATGTTCTTTCAATCTAGCTCGCCATGAAACATGGCTCGAATGAACAAGGGTTGGCCATCTTACCCGAGTTTATCCTACTAAAAGTATAAATATTATTAATAACGTTCCAAATTTTATCGCGTTTGAAAGTGCTTTACAATGTTTATCAAATTTAATTATGATCCAAATTTGATTTTACTGGTGAACTTGATTTGCGATCGATATTATGGTCAATTAGTTCTGAAATACCAAATCAAGTCGTGCAATAAAAAGATATATACCTTCCATAAAAAAATAACGAGCCTGTATAACGAACATACACATATAGGTATAATAAAATTTCACTAACCCGCGCAAATGTCGGAAAACACTTGTGCCATCTTATGCGTGTGCGATTCGCACAATTTAAAATTATTAATTGTTCCCATGTTTATTCATTAGAGGAGCGAGATCTTTCATCAGGAAAATAAACGGGCAATTATTTACTGCTAAATCTCTGCAAGCCTTTATGAACATATTTATGAAAGCTGCAAATCTCTTAAAAGCAATTGTAATTTATCACAAAAAGATATTCGGAAAGGATGAAGATACAACTCGGCGATGGCGGTTGAGCTTCACTGTCCGGTACAAATAAATTCCTCTCTACGTCATTACGGTAGATCGACCGATCTGGCAGAGTTACGTGGCCGAGAGGACGCGAGAGGGATAAAGGGGAGATGCAGGGGGGAGGAGGGGGTGAACGGACAGATTCGCCGGGTAGAAGGTGGGGTATCCGTGATGGAGGTACACGAAGACGAAACTGCAGAAGGTCTCGATAGGCGAAGTTTTGTACCGCTCGCATAGGTCATTTCCTCATGGATAACCCAATTAGAGGGATTATTTAACGCTCTAGTCGCGGTCTGGTCTCCCTCCACCTCCGTTCTCTCCTTTCTCTGCTATTACCACCTTCCTACCTACTTTCACAGTGTGCCAGCTCAGGAGGCGCGGTGGTTTCGCAAAGGGGAAGGGCGCGAGGGCGGAAAACACGCGGTGAAACAGGTACCGCGACTTATAGTGGGTGTTAGTAAAAGTACCTATTTCTGCATCTAGGTATCCGAGGCCGCCTCGAGCCACGCGATCTTAGAGATCTCGCGATTACCATCGAGCATGAACTTCCCGTAGAAATATCCCCTCGCTCTTTACGCTTTATATATACAACTAGATAACAATAAATATACTAGATTGAGATCGAAACGTTCGTTTCTTATTTTTACTGATACAACAGTCATACGGGTAAGAAACAAACAGCTTTTTATCTCTTTCGATCTAGCATTTAATCTAGTACTTTATGTTTAACCGAAGCATGCGCGGATGATTAATCGTCATAGCGACTGTACTCTTTCTTGTAATAACTCGTAATAACTAAATTAATGAAACCGGTGATCTTGGATCGCGGATTCTCGGCTCTACAACAAAAACAAGCGACAACCACGAAGAGGACGAGAATATCTGATGGAAGACACAGCGAGAGAGGGCGGCGAGAGCAGAGGAGGGCGGGCAATCAGCCGATGAGATTACGTCGTTTCGCATATACCTTACCTACACATGCACGCGTGTGCAAACACGCGCGCGTACACGGCGAGCTGGCAACGCGAGTGCGCATTGGGCCGTTCCCTGTACCCGTCCAGGGTTACCCGCGGTCGTTGTGTTCGAAAACTTTGGCAATAAACTTACGCGGGGGCCTCGGCAGCGAGCGCGAGCGCGCGGTGACCTGGGCCACGCCGCGTCGATGGCAGTGGCAGCGCACCGCCGCCAGGATAGTTTCACTAGTTGCATAACTCTAATTGGCTGGCTACTGACGGCCGTTACTACTGTCGTCCACCGTCGCGATGGCCGGTGTGTGATAGGGACTTATCGTGCCGCCACTCCCGACCTAGTATCCGATCGGAATCTTTTTTCTCCGATGATTATAAGATCTTACCGCTGTCAGAGATACCCTTCTATCAAAACGCTTTCGATAGATTGCGGGTAATTAATAAAAAAGCTCAGTGGACTTATCATGTAATGATCCGATAAGCCATCTGATCAAAACGCTTCGAAAATTTGCAAGCAAAATTTCTCAAAATTGTTTTGTTAAAAAAAAAATCTACTTGAAATTAATAAGAAAAATCAAAGGATCAAATAAAAGATGTTACAGTTAAATTAGTTATAGTAGACAAAGGCAATGTAAACGTTTCACTGTAAGTCTTCATTAGTACAAATAAATAAATTAAATATACTTGGAATTAATTAAAAAATCATCAGTTGCTTTGAAGGTACTTAAAAAATTGGTATCCTGAGACATTTTATTGTAGACACACAGACAATTAAATCTATATTTCGCTCGAAGTGTTCAATTTAAGTAAACTTTATAATTATCTGTCATTAAAATTAAGGTCCAGATTGCAAATTTACCACAAATCGGAAATTATCGTATGTCT
The DNA here is from genome assembly GCF_003070985.1 of Temnothorax curvispinosus. Lineage (NCBI taxonomy): Eukaryota > Metazoa > Arthropoda > Insecta > Hymenoptera > Formicidae > Temnothorax > Temnothorax curvispinosus. The sequence goes on from NW_020228150.1 coordinate 17,743, forward strand.
CATTGCATTAAATCAAACCTAATGCCAACTCTTTCTATCTGCCAAACCCGTTTTTATTTCAAGAAATTTACAATTGGGCGGTATCGCTGATTGCAATTTCGGACTGAGGCGAGTCGGGTGATCGACCGAAGCTCCGGCGCGCATCTATGTACAATCGACAGGTAGCCGATAGTTTCACCAGTTACGTAATCGATAGCGTGCCAGCTACCGTCAAACGGACCGATCGTTTTGCAATGCAACAACAAAGTGATTGGTATACGATCGGAATTCAAGTCGCTAAGCGAGACAACAATAGAATTTCTCTCGAGAAAAAAAAGCCACGATTTGTTAAAATTATTCTTCAACTTATGCGGATTAGCAGATTTTAAATTGTACGAGATTATACATGAGTCAGACAATGTTTAGAATGCAATGTTTAGAAAATCAGCAATCTGTAATATAAATCCTATATTCTCAATACTTTTTATCTCAAATTACATCTATCATTTTCATTAACGAATTTATTTTCGTCCATTTGACTTATTTATAGAGCATGGTATTCATATTCGTTATTCCGATAGAATTTCATTCCTCATATGTATACACGTATATGCATCGTTTACGCACGTGAAATATCTGAATGCGTAATTCAAATGGTATAGAAAATCACACACTTTTTGCACATTTGTCTCTTTAATCTATTACTATACAGCCGTGATTTTAATATTCTACGCGTAAGCCGGATGATCATCATCACCACGTAGACTCTTAACATCCATTACCAGCCGCCATATAGTGGATGTTCTTATCTCACTTTCGACGAGAATGCTCACGCATCCACTGACACATTGACACTCTCGTACGCCGTCAGCTCAGGCTTGTATTGGCTGACTGATATAGGATTGCGCAAACGTCATCGAAAAGTTCATGATACAAAGTCACGTTACGAAAATGGCGCGGCACGGCGCGGCGCGGCTCGCGCGTTGCACGTCGACGGCTATGCGCGAGCGAGAGTGCATGCGGGAATGTATCGGTGAATGTTAATGCCAGTTCGAACATGCCGGTAATAATAATATCAGCGAGCACGGTCGCGCGACGACCTTTCCCCGGCTCGTCGTGACACTCACTCTTATTTGCATCCGTCGCACGCCGCGCCGGCCGGTGTGGCCGCGAGGCTCACTAATTAGTCGTAATTGCGGTGACCCTCGACCGATGACGGACTCTTAACTTAGAATACCTGTGACGCTTGATTTAGAATTTAATTTGGAATTGACAAGCTAACGTTCATTCAACAAAGCAAGTTCAATCGAGATTGACAAATTGATCAAATTTTTAATTTTAGATATGGAGAAATAAATTTTCCGAATCTACGTAATTTTTTTTATTTTAGTTTAGTTCTTTACATCCATACATTGTTAAATAGTTAGGTAAATCGTTTTAGAACCATTTTTGCGATCGATATGAATTCATTGTTCCACAAAATCTGATTTTGACGAGCCCGGCGTTTCAGTTCGATTATTTGAATGATGCTTTATATCAAGTACAGCTTATTTTCAGAGTACGCCAATTACTATGAACTGTTTTTTTTTTTTTTTTTTAATTCTGCATTGCTCTCGCGACATGTTGCGTATTTATGCGTTCAATAAACTCTACAATATTGGAAAAAAGCTTACGTTTCATTCAGCAATTGATTATAGCTGTTTCAATAAGCGACTTATCTTTTATTGCAATAAAAGAGATGTTAATATCTTTTTATTTGGATAATAATACGCAATTTGATGAAATCGCGAAATTATTGTGGTCAAAGTGCATGTGATATATTTACGATGGAAATGAGATGCGTAAATGAAATAAACTTTGGCACACGATTCTCTATATAATCCTTATGTATCGACAATTTTTTACATAATCGCAATGAATAGTTTTAGTTAACTCAGTTGACTTATCTCTATATCGTTATCGCACTATTCGGTTAATTTTTCCGTTCGTTGGAAATAAGGTTTTATCAGTTTATATAATTTAACATCGTCCATTTTCCGTGCAGTTCGCGGAAAATCGCTCAAAGCGACGTTTATCGTTCGGTATTCAATTCAGCACAGTATATACATGTTCACACAGTAAGTTTCTTAAATATCTCTGACTTTAATTAGAAACGTGAGATTTTTGACAGGATTTTTGTAATAGTGACGTCGTGTTTCAGAAATGATGTTTTATAATTGTAAAAATTGCATTGAATATTTTATTTGCAGAAGATTCCCACACATTCGTTGTTCCCTTTCTGTTTTAATTTACCGCTTTATTTAGCGTTTCACTACATTGCAAGAATATAAAATCTTTTCTTGTGATAAGAAATTATGCTGGATAGTTATTCATAGTGTGTTTCATTGAACCCGCATCGTAAAATAAAAAAGCGGGTGCCTTTTACCGTACCATCGTTGTGTTTCTATAAAAATTCATCTCGAACAAGGTCAGGAACAGTCAAGTGTCGATAGTAGGTACATATTTCTTAATTTATCGCGAATGCATTTCAAGTACGGTGAAAAATTATCTCTCTTAACGAAACGGAATCCATCAAAAATTTAATTAACCTTTGTTGTGCACACGGGGTCGAATAGACCCCAGCGTTTTTTTCAAACGCGTTTTTCTAATACGTACAATACGTACAAATATTAAAAATTGAATTTTTTATGCATTTTTTAGTGAAAAAAGTCCATTTTTCGGTTTCTTTAGTTAACATATCATTTATAATTCTTTTATGTTGTAAGATATTAATGAAACCTTTTAGACCTAATTTGAAGCTTTGAAGAATAGCCAGCAATTTTGTTTGAGTCAAAATAACGAATTGTGCGTCTGTAATAAACAATTAAGTGACTGGGGTCTAATAGACCCCCTGTGCACAATACGTAATTTTGAAGAGGTGTGCACAACAAAGGTTAAAATAGCAATTTAAAACACTTGCTGTTATATTTGCTATGTTTTGGTATATTTGCTATGTTAGACGAAGCACGTGATAACTTTGTACGCGAACTAAACGAAAATGAACGAATATGGAAATCCTCGAAATATGAATATAAACAAGGTGAACTTACACTTTTAAAAAAATAGTCTAGTCTCTTTGAATTGTGCACTAATTTTTGTTTTACTAGAAAATTATCGAACAATGGCTTCTATATTGGAGAGATATCAATAGCTCATACAGATCCTAGAAGTTCATATTTTTCAATTAATATGCAGTAATTTATAATATTTATATGATATAAAATATCATATATTTACTATTTACATGATACGTCTACACGCGCATGACGCATATGACCGAACCCAGTTACCGATGCTGTCATACTTTGTCTGACTTGCATCATCGAGATGTCGTAATCTCAGATATGCATTTCTTATATTTTATTTACGGGAGTGGAATAAACATGAGACATGCACTTCACATGATGTCTTGATCTCGTTTTACCTGTACTTCGTGCAACGCGATGTCCCAGGCTCGACCGTTAAGATGAAATGACAGTAAACTGATTTATGATTTATGCATGCAAATTATCGCGCAATTCATATCCAGCAACGATCGACGATTGAAAAAACGATTGAAAACAACTGAATGGATTAAGATTTATATACCTGCAATTTGTAATAAACCGAGTCTATATTATATCTAGTGTTGAATTACAGATTAAAATAGCGCAAGAAAAAAGAGGGTTTATTGGATTTTGATGTAGCAAGGCCATCACATAAAGTATCATAGATCTAAGAAGCTTTTTTGTTTATCGATTTTTTGAACAAGAGACTAAATTCTTTAGATAAGAAAACTATACTTGACATGGGATTATATCATCTGTCTAAATTTTCAATTTTTGACATTAAATTCCATATTCAGTTCTTTCAAATTATGTATCTATTCGTAAACTGTTATTGTAGTTTTTACTATTATTATTTACTATACTATTTACCGTTTGTAATTTTTGTTGCGATGAAAAGCAATCTTAAATTGATTAGAAAATCTGTAAATAAAAATAATGACTTGCGATAGGTATGAGTGCCTTTCCACGCAGTATGTATGTGTGTATGTAATACAATATACCGTATACAAAAAAAAATACGCAATAAAATATACACACAAGGCACACAAAAAAATAATCGATAAAGTTAATTATGCAAATAGGTTTCTCACAGTTTTTTTATGCGGAGTCTCTTTGATCTCTCTACGACATCGGGATCTCTACGGAGTCTACGGCAATCGACGATACGCGTTTGCAACGGATAGCTCCTCGTGCGCGTGCACGCGTTTTTTGCAGCGGGCGTGCACCATGCGCTCGCGCACGGCCATGCGTTCCGCTTGCCAGCGTTAAGAGAGCGAACGATTCACCTCCCGTGGCCTAAATAAACAACCGAGAATACATCGACCCGAACGCGAGCCTAGCCGTCGCTCCGCTCGGAAACTCGTCGTCGACTTCGTGCGCTTATACGACGGCGCGACGCGACGCGGACGCGACGCGACGCGCGGACAGATTCGATGCTGCCGCATCGTTGCGCCCGATGCAGCAATACGACGATAGCTGATATAGCCGACGGCCGGAAGAATCCAACATGGTGACAGCCGTGCAGATTATGTGCTTGGCAAGGATTGAATTCGATATGATTTCGATGTGTCCCGATCTTCAATGCCGTTAGACATCGAATTGGCTCCCGTACTCGTCGTTGACAGCACAATAATTGACGTTCTTTCGCGACGTCGAAAGATCATCGATTGTATCGATTTCAACCCAAGTTTATTCTTTGCAAGTTTGCAGTACAAAATCGATGAGTAACTTTTCAGTATAAATAATTATTTTAATTATTATGACGTGATGTGGCTTTTTAAATTGATGTCATCGTGCCATTTTCTGTTCGTAAAAATGGATATAATTGAAACTTATTTGTATATTAATTAGGAATGAGATACAGCGCTCGAAATCTCTTTCGGGAAATTTTATATTGGTATTTCCAATATCGAGTTTTATATACAAAGTAAACATAAATCAATATGATGACATAAAAAAAATAAAATAAAATAAAAATAAAAGCCTTATATATTTTACGTAAAAAGTTATTGACACATTAGACTTATATTCTAATTTATTGCTTATTACTCCGGGAAAAATAAACTTTGGGGCCCACGGTTATAGTAATCAAATTATTTTGATATAGTAACCCTAATTAACATTTTGGTTAGTGCCCCTTAAGTGAAAGTTATCTTTGCGTAACTGAATATCGACAGAACTAATTGAGAGAATTGACTAGTATAACTTAAAAATCTTTGAAATAGATAGAATAGCTAATTACGATTTTTAGTTGCGCGTAATCGTGGGCCCTCTCTCTCTCTCTCTCTAAAGTGGGTTATAACCGTTTTTATTTTTCCCAGAGATACATACCGGAAACAATACATTTTACGTAACATTCATAATAAAAAGTTAATACTTCAAAAATAATAAAAAATATATTAATAATAATGATATGTATAATATTATAATAATCATGTATAATATCAATAATATTAATAATATAATCTCACTAAAAAATTAAAAGTATTTTATATTTTATTGTTGCAATCGTATCTTGATCAAATAAGGACGTATGATCGTTTTGTTCGTACATGTGGTTGAAGGTTAATGGTGACCCTCTATGTCATTAATGTGCTAATAAGCGTGAAAATAATATTCCTTTCTCCGTGATGCGCAGTTCGTTGCGTAAGCTGCGCTCTCGCTGTTCGGGCTAGAAAGCGCCACTGGCATTAAACTTCGCTATCGCGCTCGCGCGGCCATTTTTCCGCCTACTTTTGCGGAGTATCGGCGAATTTTTGCTTGGCCTACTTCGTCTTATCGTTATACTACAGTAAAGCTGTGGAGGAAGGCTCGACCGGGTAATTCGTGTCCCTCTCCCTTCCTCGACCGCCGCGCCGTCGTCGCCGCCGCCTCGTCGTCTACGCCTTGTCATTGAAAGTATTCAAGATCTAGTGCAGAACGCAGCTGCATATTGTGCTGGCTGCACACGCCACGCAAGACGTCCCTCGAGAGACGAGATTATTATCGAGTGCCACGCTCGATGAGTCTTCGCGCCTATACGGAATCGCGATCAAAAATGCAAATCTCGCCCTCGAATTGGCTAACGCGAATGTTCTTAGCAATGTCCTAGAAATGTACGAAAATTTGTCGAAAACGCAATGATCGTTATATGACTTTAACTTCGAACTCATTTTTCATCCTGTGTAAAAATGATTTTAAAAATGATTCGTACACTATTCTACAACAGAGAGAATTGTTTCCGATATGGCCTCTCGGTCGAAGATAAGGGCGAATGCAAATAGAATCGCGTTGCTGCCTCGTCTGAAATTCTCACGGAATATTTGGCCTAAATGTCGTAATGGGTAATCCGCCGTCCCGAATTATGGTTCTCGCAATGTAGAGCAGGCGGGTGATAAAATCTCGTGCTTCATGTTAGAAACCTTGCGACCGATCGTTACGTAACGATATCTACATACAGGATTTTTCCCAAGTTATGAGGTACCAGAAAATCGTTATGTGTCACGAAACGGAGCGAAATGAGAATGGAGACGCTAATATACTTTATCATTTTCACTGAAATTGTGAATCAGAAACGTCGTTCTTCTTGTTACTTATCGCATATGTTATTACCAACGAAATTTTTAAGCTTAAAATCAAGTCTCTGAAGCTTACGTTTTCGTATATGATAGCGCAAATATGATCAATATTTCTGTAAAGAGTTATCGTGTTTTTTAAACAAATTGCTCAACAATTCTTTATTACACTTACATGGAAAGAGAATTTCTAATAATACAATAGTTATTTATGTAACAAGTGAGGTAAGATGAAAATAGGCGCCTTCGGCTCGTGCGTAAACTCCGCACCCGGGAATTTTAATCTTTACACACGGCTTACACACCCTATTTTATGTTGCAAGTGCCTGGAAAGTGGTCTATCACGCACGCGTAGCGTGCGTAATGGGGCACTTTCCATGCACGTGTTGCATAAATATCATTACCTTACATTAGAAAATAAAAAAATATTACATCGAATCTGGTATGTTTAAAGCGTGTACAATTAAAGAAATATGCATCTTCAAATATTTTTATTTAGGCCCAGTTTAGACCACAGAATAACAGCATACACTCAACATTTTCTTTATTACTGATTTTATTCTACAAGATACAAAACATAAAATAACTAATATGATAAGAAATTTTTTTATCGGAATATAAATATTATATTACTTGATCGTCTCGAATTTCGAAACATATCTCCTATTCAAAGCATATGGATATACCTATATGAGAATCAGAAACTCTCCTCTAACTATACCTAACATCTAACATCTCGTCATTATTCAAATTGCATTTGAATTTACGTCGTTCGCTTTGCCCGATCTCGGTTGTTCATCCCTCGCTCGTGAATATGCGCCGTCAGGGATTCCCGACTTCGAGCGCGGCTCATTCCGCGAAATTACGTAACGTTTAATGTAAAGAAAAGCGCAACTTGACTGTGACCTACAGCGGTCGCGAGTGGCAAGTACACGCGGAATCCTTGTCTGCCTTCTTTAAGTCGCAGAGAAACGGCGCCGACCTCAGTGCCAGGGGTATGCATGCATATACATCGAGGCTATCCCCGGCAACGACTTCTGGAACGAGATTCCGATTCGCCATAGACGAACGTTTTTTCCTCCGTCGTGTACCGCGCGCGCGCACGATTCAAGGATTCCAAACACCGCCTGACCCAGATCTTCGTTAAGGTTGTATGACCCCTTAGAAGAAAAAATGGCAAATTCTTCAAACTTTGTCAGGTGATGAGTATTATAATAATAAAGCATTGTGCCAAGTTTGAACAAGTTTGCGAGGCCCGTTTAAAAGTTATAACAATTTGAATTTAACATGGGCTCTTATGGGAATTCATCAAATTTCACTGTTTTTTCAACTTCATTTGAGAAATTAATATCGAAGAAAATATGGCATCCTTTTAAAACTTTGCAGAAATATTAATAAACATCTTACAAACAAATTAGAACCAAAAAAATTATGACTTCGAGGATATTTTCTGAAATATTGAATAAAAACCAAACAGAGAACGGTCTCGCTTGGTCTCGCTGAACTCGTAAGTACAGAGATCCGGCAACAGCGCACTATGACGTCACATTAGAACCTCTCTCTCCGTCACTCTCCGTAAAGGATAACAAATACTACAGAGGTCCGTTACTTTTTCCAATAGAGCCTCCTGTATCGAAAGTGTGCTCTGAGCACGTGTAATATACAGACGCATCGTTTGAGGTTAGTTTTCGCTTGCGCTACGAAAATGCCGAAAGTAAAACGTTACATGTGGAAAGGAAAAGTTGTCACTGAAAAAGTGTACAATCAACGGTTAGCACAGACAAATACTGAGAAACGTAATTTGAAGACACGAGTCGAAACCACACCAGATGATTATAACAATTCCATGGCACATGTAACGTTTTACTTTTGGCATTTTCGTAGCGCAAGCGAAAACTAACCTCAAACGTTGCGTCTGTATATTACACGTGCTCAGAGCACACACTTCGCGTTCACGCAGCTGATGTCGAGTGAGATCAATGCTACCAACTTACAGAAAATGCGACGTTGTCGCGACCAAAATACTTTTTTATGAGAGCTATTGTATTTAATTTATTAATAAATGACGTAAATAAATAACGTAATATAATTTCATTAGTATTTTTAAACAGTAATTACTATGTTTTGTTACTTTTTAAAGATTTTCACACTTTCAGATTTTCGTTTGTGTCAGTTGCAAGTCAGGTACAGTCTTTCTAAAAATCATTAAAAGTGAAAGTTTGCATATGAGAAAATATGCATAAAAATGTCTCTATAGCTCTTAAAAACACAGGCAACCGTTATTTTAATAAAATATTAATATAAATATTACTTTCCAGTAAAGAATATCTTCTTAAATATGTTAATTAGCTTTATGTTACGTTTCTTAAACTTTTGGCAGAGATCTTACGGGTCATACAACCTTAAACTTCGACCGAGCAGCCGCAGCGCGTAAACAGGTCGGTTCTAGCTCAACGATTCTCCTTACCCTTACCCCGTGTAAAGCGAGAACGAAAATGTCACTCGTATACGCGACGACGCGTCGCGATGCAGGAAATTCATATATGGCTATTTTTCGCGATTCAATCCCGCGATAATTGCCGTCGAATCTATTTTTCTACGTAGCGTTTTATACTGTTCCTATAAAATTGAAATTTATACAGGCATAGTTTCAATTAGATACGCGGTGATGTGATCGCAACCGAACGTATAAGTATATCTATAAATCGAGTTGTTATTTTCAATATTTCATACGCAAGTATCTCATGTATGTGACGAGTACTGTATCGCGTTTGTATGCGAATTCTACGCTTAGGCAGCGGCCGCATTCGTCGTACAGGATGTTTCGCAAACGTGATACCGGCATACCAACGGTTAGACTTTGTTCTTCGAGTAACTTTGCGCGAGGACTTTGCGCGCGTGGCACGAGTTCCTTGTCCGTCACACATTATAAATTAGCGGCAACAAGGTTATCATTTTTCTATTTCTTGCTAGTCCACCTTGCGCACGAGCAATGACTCCTTGCCTTGTGCGCAATTGTTGAATCATCGCATAATATCCTTCGACCTTACTCGGTAGAAGGAAAAACGGCACGTCTTGTAACGGATAATTAAAGACTTTACATACCGCGTTTCTAGATTATTATACGCGTTGCGATATATATCTTTCGTCTATGTCGCCGAAGACGTTAAAGATCCTATAATAACGTCTTTGGTTGTATAACGCGGTATTTGAAAAGTATACGTTACTGCAACATAAGTTATGAATGTTCACATTGTAAAAGTAAACCTATGCACGCGCGAAGGAATGTTAATACGCAGCGAGATACGTTAGAACCATAGTTACGCGGAATTCTCGTTCAGATGACGATGTCATTTTACAAACTGCAAGCTCATCGAATAAAACTTGCTGTCAATAACTGGGGACGTCGCATAAAATGCAACGCGGCTGGCACTCATGTATATTTAACGTTAGTTCCTTGAACAATGTGGCAAATACTCATTGTCGATACGTTCGGGATTGCATTAACGAACGCGATACCGCGCATATGATAGTGCATATGATTTCTCAGTTGCGCAACAGCGCAATTATGAACACACTTGTGAATCGAGGAAAGAAATCTTTGACGCCGCGAGATGATCGTGGAAAAGGATTCCATCCTTTATCAAGCGGCCATCGACAATTCCCGCAATCATTCGCATCGCCGCCTTGCACGAAGAGACTTGCGAGAGAGAGAGAGAGAGAGAGAGAGAGAGAGAGAGAGAGAGAGAGCCCTTCGTCAATCGGATCGCAAGTAGAGCGTGCACATCGTGTGTACGAGAGAGGACCCTTTTGCTTATAACTCGCGCGTTGGCCAAGGATCTCTTCGTGTGAACTCGTCGCTGAAAGCTCTAAGCTCTGCACTCATTACGTGCAACTACTTCGATAAACAATATATTGGCTTTTTATGTCTTTAATAATGGAAAAAAGTAATCGACATCGTAGGTTTTTATAGTTTATTTTTACACAAATAAAAATGTTAATAGAATGATTATTACTGTACCTAATATATTCAGTGTTTTAATAGCTATTGGCTATTATTTTTGGTAATAACATAAATTCGTAGAAATTATTTACGAAACTAAAAATGTTTTAAATAGAAATAATTAGGGATAGTTTATTCTATTAGCAATCATGCATTTTTAATATTCAGATATTTTTGAATGAACTTTTATTTATCCATATAGTATTTATAATAATAACACATTATAAGCTATATTAAAAAATTAGATTCTTAGTTCGGTAAAACTCATTTACTATATTGCTCTAGCTCTAACTGGCTTTACGTGTACTATTACATTCCTTTGCATGTAAGTATGAGATCTCTGAAGTATCTATGTATCTCTGTGTGTTCGCAAAGTAAGAGTAAAGAGATAGTACTTATTTAAAGTTGAGAAGTTTTATTTCCGTAATTTCTAGATATCCTGATTGATTAAATTGAATCCGGACATCCGCAGTCTCGGCCCTCCAATATCCCTTTCGTTCTTTCCAAGAGAGAAATCCAGCTACCGTGGAATCCGGACGACCTACTCCATCCCTGGTGAGTCTCCATCGCTATCCCTATCGCTATCGTAGTTTAAAGAGAGCGTGTGTGCATGGCACGCCTGCACCATTCGTCTCTCTTTCTCTCCTGCTCCTCCCTCAGTGCACGTATGCACGCGTACACGTATACCGCATATGCACGCACGTAACGTAGTCGAGCGACGCGGCATAAGGAGGGGTCGGACTGCCGCTGCCTGGGAGGTGGAAGGATGGAGGAGAGGAGGAGGGTTAGGTAGTGTAGTATCGGTCATTACCTCCGCCGCGAGTAACTGGGTCAGTCGTCACACAGCGCCTCTGTCGGTTCCCTCACACCGGTTGCACGTTTTGCAGCATTCTCTCTCTCTCTCTCTCTCTCTCTCTCTCTCTCCCCTTTCCCCTATCCACCCTCCTTCGTTCCCTCGCCCTCGTCTTCATCGCGCACGGTTCTCTCTCTCTCTCTCTCTCTCTCTCTCCCTCTCTCGCACATCCGCACATCGCGCGTTCCCTCACGCGCTTTGCCTCCCCTTGCGCTTCCCGGTACCTCTTGACGCCCTCATCGGTCGAAACCTTCCGCGCGATTCTCGAAGCGGCCCGATGGAGGTCAGACCTTGGGATCCGGAGGCGCGACCCGTGCGGAAAAGATCCGCCTTCCCTCGCTGCATCCGCGCGCAACTTGTGTCCTTTGCTCTTGCTCCCGAGAGATGCGATTTTCATATTACTCGTTTTGCGAGGAAAGAAAAGAGATTCTCGCGGTTGAGAGCTTTTTGAGTTCAGAGACGATTTCCGTGATTGTTACGCGGGAGTAACGTAGGATTATGAGTGCGTACGTCGCGCGTCGGTCAGTTCGCGATTGGTCAGTCAACAGAAACGAGAGCCGTGCGTGACGTTTACGTTATACAGAGAGTGTTTAAGAGGGAATCGATAAAAATATTTGTTTACGGATATTATTCTATATTTATGTAAGGATATAATAATATACAGACATTATTTCATATTAATTTCACAATTTAACGAAAATTAACTGTGCAATCAAGATAAATAGTTTGTTTTCTCGGTACATAAATATCTAGAAGATATTTTGAAAATGTAAAACATTTTCTGGTTTTCTAAATATATTTTAAATATAGCTTTTACATTCTTGTGTTATTTAGATTTATAATAAATTAGAAGATAAACTAGCTATTTGCTCCTATATTATGCTAATGTTGAATCTTACTATTAATCATCATATTATTTTAGTAATAAGATATTTCTAATTTTTCTCTTCGAAATAAATATGAAATTTTGCCTCTTGTCAACTTTCGTTAAATTATGACCAGCTAGCCCTGGTACTAGCATTTTTATGAAAAACGCGCAGGTAAATTCACCGCCGCGTAATAGAAAGAGAACGGAGTCATTGGGCTGGCGAGCTCCATCAGTTTATTTTATCATAAGCCTTCCATCATGTTTTGCGCGTCTTTTATCTCGCAGCCCTGATATACGAGAGTTATTTTTGCTCGACGTTGTTTATGTAGTGACGAAGGGTTAAAGAACCGTCCCTTTACAGCAAACTTTCTTAGATAGGTAGATAAAAATTCATGTGTATATATTTATAAAATTCAGTCCGTTTAATTTAATTTAATTAACAATTAAACTACATTCGTCTGCATATTAGGACGATTTTATATATAAATGTTATAAACTATATAAAAGATTTTTTTCTTATAATTTAGTATTATAGCATATTATTTTTTACTTTTTCTTAAATATTCACACTACTAAAAGATTATTTAATGCGAAACCGTTTACTTCTATACAGAGGAAGAGTCGATGCCGATTGTTATCCTTTCGAAGATTACAAACATTTTCTGACGTGTTTTCGTTCAAAGAACTGCTAATGCAATTTGGTGCCATTTTCGAGAGTTTCTAACGTTTTCGAGGGTTGTGCGAAAGTTTTATAACCGCACGTTTCGCGCGGCTTTATAGAAATGTCTCGTTGAAAAATGTTTTTCACGCTTCGATAGCGCACGCGGTTATCTAAAATAAAATCGATTTAGGTTTCGCAATTTTACAGTTTTGATTCGTAATAACGTACGTAAAAATTTAACGACATAAAGGCCCAAATATTATAAAATATGTTTCGTTACACAATTATTGTAATCGTTGATGTAATATATTATTACCGCGATCTTATTTACGGCGGAAATGATAAATCCTTCATTTTTATACTTCTTTATACATCTCTCGTCGGCAGGACTTACACATAATCCGAACAGATAACGACCCATAGTTACACTTTTACGTTCTTATTATTAGGTACATTTTATGCCGCTATAATCAGTTGTGTCGTAAACATGCGTAGTTTCTGAAGAAACAGCAGCGTCAGCTTGCATAAGCCGATAGGTGACGTGTTCGACGTCTCAACACTCCCTCACAAGATCATTATTATTTATTTACTATTTATTTGAATTAATAATAATAATAATACTCTCTTACAGAGCGATGAAATATCCTATTGATATTATATTATCATAATCTAAATTTACTGCCTTGAACTATAATCGCGTATTTAAAAAAAAAAATGAATTAAATTGTTATCGCCCCTTCAATTCGTCGTTTTTGCCATTTAGTTATCTAATTCACACGTTAGATATTGCTAATTATCATTAGATATTGTCTAATTCCCATTAGATATCACATTTAGATATTGTTCGATGTTGCACGAAAATTCGAACGTCCAGCGCGAGATGAAACGGATTGCGAAGGATGCGTTCAAGGCTCACCGGTCATTGACCAAAGTTTACAAAGTGCACTACGCACGCACGTGAAATCAATCGGCCCACGTGACATGTGCTCGCGGAGGCATTGAGAAACAGGCGTTCGGCGTACTTGGTTATGCAACCAGCCGGCCGGCCGGTCGAAGGACAGGCCGGTGCGGTGCACAGTTTGCGATAGCAATTACGCTCCGCAAGCGGAAGAGCGGATCGCAGGAGGGCGCGGGATATGCACCGCCACTGGTCATGAGGGGGGGTGGCAGGGGGGAGGGGGAAACGAGCGGTAGGCAAATGTAGGCGGAACGGGAGGAGCATCGTGGACTAATTCGTAGTGGCATTAGCATTTGCCGTACGAATGGATGCCGGCAACGGTAATAATGGTAACGACGTGGCGCCTGCGATCGACAGACCTGTGAAGATAATCGGATTCGACAGAGAGTTATCGGCGAGATTATTCCGGTAAATTATCTGACGCGGAAATTATATCGGGAATTATATTGGGAATTATATTCTTTATGAATTGTACATTGGCGTCACGAGAATTAACACGACATCCCCGATCGCTGGATTGGCTTAATTTAAATTTACTCGTTTGATATTTTTCGATTACTATTCTCTAGGCGGCATTTATATTCTTCTTATTGTTTCTCGTTTTCTGTCTGCATTTTATAAAATATACTCTCTAAATTTGAATCAGTGACTATTCACTGATTCAGATTTAGAAAGTAAGAATAAATAAAGCTCAGGAACGCGCAACATGCAAAGTGGCTTGATACGCGTAAATATATCGATGAATTTATCTCAATCCACGAGGAAATTCGGATGCGATTCTCTTTGAAACGATATGAATTTTTCATACGACGCTTGTGCCAAATAAGTTCGCGAGCGATATAAGACAAATGTATCAATATAGTCGTATACAGCTATCTTCGATCGAGAGTGACCTCAAAACTTTCGAAGGATGTTTTGGGGATTCGGTTATTAGAATCTGGGCGATCGTTTACATCTTTCGATAAAGTACCGAAGTGCCCTCGATTTCTTTCCACGGAATCAACAAAGTTATGTATCTTTAAAGAAAAATGTAGCAAGTAAGAATTGTACCAAAGTTAACCACAATGTATATACAAAAGATTTGTTTGAAATTTTGCTCAGTATAATTAAAGCGGTATATTTTATTGTATCGAGAAGTTGCTGTGATTCCGCCACAAGAAGAAACTTTGGGGGAAATATAATTAAACACATAAATCCGTGATCTACACTTATAATGTAAATGGCTCGTAATGCGGCAAACGTAGCTCGTAATCGACTTTGCGATGTCGTCACGCCAACACAACAAAGTCTTGAAACTCTTAATAGGATCGGGCGATGTGAAGCTTTTGAAGCCCTCGTACGACGTCGACGGGCAAATTTCTACGATCGACGAGCGTTTTCAAGCGAAAGTTTGTGAAATCCGAAATATTCGTGAAATCTCGCCGTAAAAAACAATTATATAGATGAAAGCGTAGATTTCATACAAAAGTCACGCGAAATCAATTTCATAACGCGCATGTATGTTTGATTGATTTATCCTTCAATCACGACGACACTGGAATTTGTAACATGTATTCTTGATTATCTTTAACATTTTATCTGTTGTCGCAAGCAACGATCTCTAGAAGTCAGTAAATAATGATTCAATGACAATTTTGATCAAGAAATTATTATATCAAGTTAAGGAAGAAAAAATAAACACAATAGATTTCTTATTTAACATTCTTTTATATCTGCAAATTTATTTAAGAATTCAGAAAGTTTGAAAATGTTGACGGAAAATACAATTTAGAAATGCAGAATGTATTGAAATTTTTATCAGAAATGATTTCTTGCAATCAGACTGCAAATTATGTACCTAAGCAGTATGATTTTAAATTAACGAGTTATCCAAGGAGTTATCTCACAGAGTTGACTCGCATGCATCATTGAAACGGCCGGATGGAGGAACGCCGGAAACGAGTCGAGACTGAAAGTTTATGTTCGACGCGGCCATAAATATTTGCGCGCGAACCGCTTAACGTGAGATGTAATGAATATAACGTTTCAATTGAAAATTCGCTGATGTATAAGCGCTACTAAATAAATGAAACCCCGGAGAACAACAGTTCACAAAATAGAATTTGCACGCGCACTGAATAAAAACGCGGAAAATCAACTCTCGGGGTTAAAATTGTGAATATTGCACGCCTGAAATTTGATGCTTTGCACTGATTCAATGAACGCTATTACATTACACTTCAACCCTTAGTTAATTGTATAATATTCATTTTATCGCATTTCAAACGCAATGTGTGAGGAATGTGACCTGAATGAAACGAATTACTTGAGATTAAAGCAAAAATATATAGGATTATTAATTTTTAATTTAGCAAATATGATATAGCAAAAAAATGTAATGGAGTCAAAATATTTCTACATGATTCACACTTACACGATTCAAACTCGATTAATAGTTACGAATTAAATTTGTAATTAATAATATGTATACGATGATGGTGCTAAATAATACTTTTGCTTTTGCAGTGATTTTTGCAACATTCGATAAGCCATAACAGTGATACGCGAGGGTGCTGTGTAAATCATAAACTACCATAAACTACCATAAACGCGATTGGGGCTCTCTGATATACATAGAATGCAATAGCGGAAGTGGCAACTTCGAAAGTTCACGTTTGAAGCATAACATAAATATTTGCGAAAGATCCTAAATTGAGTATATGTGAAAATAGGTCCTGCCTCGTAAACGCGAAACGATTTTCTTCGTTACGCACAAAGTGTGACGATGGAAGCGTCACCAACGAGGACGTAAAGCGGGAATGAAAATTCGTGAGTGGTCCTAAACAACGGTGGTACGCGAAAACCAGGTTTCTGTTTTCGGATTGAAACTCGTTCATAAACACGAGTGGGTTAGTAAATAACTGTGCGACGGCATAAAATGCAGCTTTAGATCCGCGCGAAAGTGGAAGAGCTCTACGTATGTAAAGGCACATATTGTGTGAAAGCAAACGTGAACGGTGAATCTCGCCGAAGTGGGACGCGACGCGACGCCGGAAATGTCATTAAAGCAAAGACTCCTCTCTCACCACCAAGGCTCGTGACATAAATATCCGCGAAGGGCCTTAAATCCCGCGTCGTCGCGGCAATGCCGAGTTGTCGGCGCGCGGCCTGACAGGCGCGTGACGTATGGTCGCAGATTTGAAATTGCGAGCGGGGTGCCGGCGGGGGCGCGGTTTGCGATTAACGAGGTTCGAAAGCGTCGCGTATCGGCATTACCAGGGGCATTCTGGGGCAAAGGTTGAGGAACGCTGACCTCGCGCCGAAGCGAAAGCCGCAACCCTCCGCGGAGAGCCGTCTCTCCTTCACCCTCCGCTCCGCACCCTTTGCATCTCTCTCCCACCTCCGCGCGTACTCTCTTCCGTCTTCTCTCCTCCTCGCTTTTTCTCCCTTACTCTTTCCACCACGAGTTTCCGTACGCGTTCCTCTGTTCAACTTATCCAACCACCTCCTCCTCCTCCTCTGCCTCCTCTTCCTCTTCACTCCCACCTTTGCTTGCGTACATGTACGTCAGGCGCGATACGCTCTCTTCGTGCTTTCATCTGACCTACCCCAATGTTCCTCCTCTCTCCCTCTTTCCTCGTCTCTGCCATCGTTCTCCAACTGTGTTCTTCTCTTTTTCTCCTTCGCGATATACTCCTTTGTTTTAATGTCTCCCGCGTCGACATTCATCCGACACTCTTCTAGCCTAGTTTTTCTCTTTCTTTCACTCTCTCTATTTCTGCTGTCTTCGCTCTCTGTCTAATTATCCTGCAATGCTATTATTTCTCCAACGTTCGCAACCGATTGTTAGTAAACCATGTATAACGATGCATGGCACGATCAATTTGATAGCTACTTTAAATAAAAGCTTTGGGTAATAAGGATTTTCTCAAATCAATGAAACGCGCCAGTTGACGATCTTCGTCATGAAATTGATTGTAAAGTTCATTGTTTACATATTTAATATATGCCTCTAGTTGCAAATTTTTGCTCAGTTAAACTTCGATATTACGGTATTAATCTATTCTCTCTTATTACTTACTTTTAATATTTCCGTTCTTATTCATGAATTTGATTAAACCAATTAATTTGAAATTTAAATTATGCCAGAAAATCTATTGAGGGGTTCTGGGACACTCTGTATATACAACACAATGTTAACGACATTGTTCCGATTATAGGTGATGGACGTAATGGCTAATGCGTTAATTGAGGTAAACGCAATAAGCCGGGCACGCATAAAAATAGATCGACCTACCCCAAGCAGCCACTACCGTCACCGTATCTTTTCTCCTCCCCATCGGTGATCTCACCAAGCTCTCTCTCTCTCCCTCTCCCTTTTACTCCTCGCTCCTTTGCTTCGCGAAGTGCTTCTTCGTGAATACTTTGTACCTCGCGGTTCAGCCGTATTACGTGACGTCCGGTTCGAACTACTCCCCCTCTCGCGACTATTGTACTCAACTTCCACCTTCCACCTCGGATGGAAATATTTTCTCGAGAGAAGAAAGTAGGTCGTAGAACCGAAACGAATGTAAACGGAAGTACAAGTGTCCCTTTGAACGTAGTGCGACACAAGGAAAGGTCATACATTAATAATTTATGAGCCGCTCTCTTGAATGCCTCTTCCAATGAGACACTGCTGAGACAATTAGAAGCGGGCCATCGTGCGTCAACAGAGGCACATTTTTATAGCGAGAGAAGCGAGGGGGCAGGCTCCTGGCCGATCTGACCCCTTGCTTTTCAAGATTCGCGCTTAAATAATTCTATTCTGTTCTCCGTTTGTTTGTTTCCGCGTTTTCTTTTGACACATACGGGACCTTTCTTTTACCGTAGTCACTTGTAATACCGGCGGCGAATTTACAAACACCGAGCGAGCTGCTACGCCGTGCTTTTAGCGCTGTCTAAATCCAAGCTTTGTAAATAACACGTGGCTAATGTAACGCTCGCATTACAGTTGTCGCGAAAGATGAAATATCTAGCGAGGTACCAGCGAATCTGAATAAAATTTTAATAGTAATTAATTAAGATGGCTTTCTATTAAAATTGTATATACGTGCTCTTGCATGCTCTTTCCAAATTACAGAGATGATAAAAAATTCATAAAGCTACTTACTATCTGTACACGTTCTCTTATACGATGCGTGTGAAATTTTTACTCGAATTAACATAAAAATTAATGTACTCGATTAATCTTGATTATAATCACAAATGTACTATATAGATGCATTTCTGAGGGCATTTCTGTTTGCTCTTCTATGTGAAAGTACAAAATACATTTTACAGTTAATATGATGCAAATAATTCGTTAAAGATTATTTATTAACAGAAATAATTAAAAGGCATAAAAATGTATTATGACCTACTTCGGTCGTTATATATCGCACACTGCTTCATCTTCTTTCTCTCCCGCTTCTGCTTCGCCTTTTCATTTTTCCATCCTTTCGACCCTCTTTCATTCTCTTTTCGCTGTACTCCACCGAGTACTGAAGTGCTTTTAAGGATCTTTGTATGTCGGTTCTATGCGCACCGTGCCGCACGTAAATGAGCTTCTTCCGCTGTACAAACGATCTTAAAGGTCGGAGAAAGAGATGCGAAGTACCAATGAGCGTTTATGATACTATTCTCGATCGCGCTATTGGCATTCACAAAGCCTGGCGCCGCATCGGTCCTTGGACGCATTTAAAAAAGGAAATTTGTTCTCTGTATTTTTAGAGTAAGCAGATTTAAGAAATTGGGTTATTAGAGAGTTCTTTGAAAAATTGAAAATGACAATGACTAGAGTATTTAAAAATAGATTGTGTTGCCTTCAAAACACACATTTACAATTAGAATAAAGAAAATAGAACATAAACGTGAAATAATATAATATACTGAACAGTTTTATATTTTTTTCAAATATATTATTATATAAATATAGGTGATGTGAAGAATATATTTTAGGAGAAAGAGGAATAAAGCATTAATTATTTATTAATTAACTAATAAAAGCCTATCTCATTGTTGCTGCAGCACAGATATGTGTGTTTGGCATTTATCATACCATTACTGATAGTAAGACAATATGTTTAACTCTATAAATATCTAAAACATGAGAAATATCGACAATATCAATAGATGCAGTCTGCGAAAGGACATCTGACATAAACATCGTGTAAAAATTGATGGCTCTAGACTCTAGGTGCATTAATTCGGCGAGAGAAATTCCGTCTCTAAAGATTCATGCGATATCATCGGGGTGTGAGGAAAGGGGGAGGGGGAGGCGGCATTGCGGTAACGAGGAGCAATTCAAATGGCACGGCATATAATCTTACGAGTGAAGCGGAGTTGGCTAGAGAGAAGCTGGTCTGATAAAGTGTCTATTTTCGTGAGCGTAAAAGCTGCCTCTGCCGCCTCTCGACGAGGCGATGCGGCGCGGCGCGGCGCTCTGCGTGAGGAGAGTCGCGCCACAATGCATGCTGACCCATATTCGGGTCGTTGCTATTTCAGATCCATCCTTTCCATAGAGGAAGGTCGTCGGACTGCTGCGCGCGGCGAACGCGATTACGTAACCGCGCCTTGTTTTTAGCGGCCGCGCTCAAATGCGCTGTTCCCTCTCGATTTTTCGCTCGTTCACTTGCTCGCGATCGCAGAATAGCGTACAGGCCGTTCTAGTTCTAGAATCGTCGATCAAATAAATTATTTTTTTCCCAGCGAGAATATCGAAGAAAATCATTGTTGATCGTATTTTTTTTAACCTTTAAGACTGTATATCTTTACAACTTGGAGGTTTTAAACTAAAATTCTATTAAAATAAAGTTTTCTTGAGATTATATAATTGAGAAAGCTAACATTATCAATTTTTTTTAAGTTTGCCAGAAATTACTTATTTTTAATCGATGCCTCGATGCTGAAGGAAAAATCGAATCCTAGTTGACCAAAAAATAAACTTACAATAAAAAACCAAAAACGTTGATTTTGAAACATCATATATCTCTTTTCTATCTGACGAAATTTTGAAAGTGTTATTTTGAAGCTACGATTTCTCCAGATAGCGCATACATTTTTTTATTTTGACTATAGACGAATCAATAAATAACAGATTAAGAAATATATTGTAGATGATTAAATGATGAAAAAGGATTAAATCGGAAATAACAAATTTTATCCTCAAAATATTATGAAAATGTAAAAAAAAATTTTATTCAAGAAACATCGTCACTACTTTTACTGCTTTCTTTGATAAATTTGTAATCGATTTTAACGAATTTAACTTAACATCAGTTTTCTAGTTGCATTATACACATAAATTAATGACAATAATGTAAATTGAAAATGTTATATTCTGTACTTTTGAAGAATTTAATAAATAAGAAACGTTATGTGTTTAACGTTATGTAAAAACTCGAGAATATGGGTTTCGTTATACGATGTTATCTATTTTGTATTGTCATGTTCACGACTCTTAGAGTGAGAAACTAAATTACGTTCCGATAGTTTTTATCTGACACGCCGCAGAAACCACGTCGCAATTGAAATAATAGCTCGTGGACACGAATCGACGTTAATCGACGTTAATACGAATATTTCTCATCACGCGCGAGACGAGAGACATGTTTCTCTAATTGTTTTATTTACATTTGCATTTCTGCACGGATACTTTGTATCGCGTCGTAAGAATCGATATCTGCGAAGCATATTTTTAACTGGTTAATATGATGCAGTAATACAGAAATCGTAATCATTCCGATAAGATTGAATTAGCGTGGCAAACTCGCTGTCTGATCAGTGCTACATTTTACTACTGTTATTTCTGTTGCGGACTTTTTACGCTTACGATTTCATGTAACAGTTCATGAAAAACTCGCGATTTAAGTATCAATTGAATGAACTAAAATTCGTGCAATGGCAAGTAGCTCAAATCTATAAGTAATTTCGTATATATTATTTATCTAGATCGAATTATATTTTCGTAAAGACGATATGTGAAAGTTTGATCGTAGCGAAACGCTCACTGTTTACATTTGCCATAGTGTTCATCGGGGCACAGTCTATTCGGTGGCGTACATATACACGGATCCTAGTAATATCGATTGGCATCCGATCTCGCGCTTTCGTCAATAATTTCACACTCCGTTGCACAAGCGAACCGTGCATTATGCAGCGATGTGCAGAAACGATAAGGCACAGTCGGGCTGGTTTTACCTTGAACGTAGGCCTTAAAGACCGTAATCTAGGAAAACTCGTTTGACATGCGCGCATTATTGGACTGCTCGATTCACTTGTGTATGGTGCGAGAGCGCGCGTTGTATAACATAACGCGTTGGATTTTGAAAAAGCGTCTACACGTAAATTCGTGGCGTTTTATCTCCGTCATCGCGATTTTTTATATAATATAAATTGCCTTTGACGTTCTCCGCTTGTCGCCGTGACAACGCAAATTCCCCCGTTTACGTGAGCACCGTATCGCAGACTTCATTTGTCACTTCGTTTAATTCGTTATCTCGAACGCCAGCAATCGGGCGGAACATTTATTGCATAATCGACTGCGGGAGATTTTTCTATTTTTACGTTTCTTCTATATAATGACGGTTTTAAATATATTTCTTGTGTCTAATACCCACTTGCAATAGATATTTATAGATTTACTTTATTTGCAGATATATCGACTTTTTTTGCATCTGTGTTGAAAAGAAGGAGCTTGAGTGTATCTACTTGATGAATAAGAGCTAGTTTGTGTGTGTGTAAATAACAAGGTACTCATCGTTAATGAAGTATATGTTAAGATTTCCCGCATATTATATTTTCTATCCACTTTTCATTATTTCTACGCGTTCTCAGCGCGATAATTTCGCTCGAAACGCTCGGAGTTGATTTACATCTCGATTGCACGTATCTCGCAGAGCGTACATTTCGACGAGATACCTCGCGAGTCGGGAAAACCTCTCGATCTTCGCGCATTCGCTGGTGCATTCGGCGCGGCGCCGGTGTGGAGCGCGCCGAACGATCATTAATCGCTCGACCCTCGCTCCGGCTCCAGTGTCGCCGCATCCGCTGCACTTTCTCTCCCGCCGCGGGCGAGCGGGCAGACGCACGGCCACGACCGCCGTTGCATCGGGCGGGCGGGCGAGCGAGCGGCCGTGTCGTTCGGCGGCCGATGCACAGGGTGTAGGTTACGTGTTATAAAACGCCAGGTGAGGGGAATTCCCCACCTGGAATGCACCTCTCTCTCTCCGGCTGCAAAGCCCGGTCCCACCACGTGGATAGTCTGCCGTTCTCCTCGCTCCCCTTCCCAGCATCACCGTCACGGTGGTTGCACCTCTGCCCTCTCCTCTTTTCCTCCATCTTCTCTCAGCCTCGTATTCGATATAACGGCCACTAGCATTTTCCGTTTCCCTCTCTCCCTCTTTCGCTCCCTCCCTCCCCTCCCTTCTCTCTTTCTGCCTCTCTGTCTCTCGTCCTCTCTCCCCCTTTCCAGTCGTCCCCTTCCCCACGGTCTCTGCCACGATCACCACCTCCAATGTTGCCCTCCCCACTATGCCGTCGCGGGAGCGAACATGAATCGCTGGTTCAGGGGGTGCCTGTGCCGGTTGCGCGGCGAGCATGCGCGCCGATAGTAAACACTCCCCGGCTGCGCACTGCGACTTCGCTTGTGGCAGGTCCGGGCTCTCGTGTAACGGCGGCGGTGGCAGCGGCACACCACAGGCTCCACGGTGCACAGAGAGAAGCAGAGCAGCCACGATGCGCGCCTCTCTCGGTGTGCACTGTGCACCTACCTACATACGTGCGGGGATACGCGGAACGGCGAGATAGGGGCGGCTGGTCGGGTTGGGTGGGTTGGTTGGCTCGATACCGGTTTGGGTTCAATGCACACCGCGAGGCCAACTCCCCTTCTCCGCCGCCACCTCCGCGCTCTCTTCCTCTCTCAACCCCCTGCAGCCGTACCGTCGACTTCGTGCTCTCCTTTATCTATCTATCCATCTCTCTCTCTTTCTCTGATTTTCTTTCTGTACCTTTCGTCTCACCACTTCCTCCCTCTCTTTTTTTCCCTCACCAGATAGGTACGTATTCTTCCATTTGTCCTTGCCGGTCGCTCCTCTTTTCGTCGAGGCTCGTCAATCGGCGAACTCCGCGGGGTGAGGAGAGGCGAGGGAAGGTAGAGGGGATGAAAGCGGGCTGCAGGAGGGTTGGTATTCCACGAGGGAGTAAAGAGGACAGCTTGCGGATGGTCATGGTGCGGAGGAGATCTAGATAAAATATACGCTCGGAGTTGAGAGGAGAAGGACGGGCTGATGGCTCTTCTCTTGTTTTTCGGTGGCGAGAACCGACAGCTATCGTCGGCTTCAGATAACGGGGAACGCCATTCCCATCTTCCATTTTTTCCTCGCCTCGTAGATCCGAGTGTATTCACGAAGTTTCGGAAACTCTCTCGGACCCCGCGAAAGTTCATGCACCCCGCCGCTACTTGCGGGTGCCTGTGCGGAATTAAGAGATCGATTAACGTCGAGCGGCGCATTTCTCGATATCACAAATATAATAATTCGAAGCTAGAAGATTTTCGCGAGAAGATAAATTGCAGATAAAATAAACTCTCATTTCGTGAAATATATTTTTAAATAATTCGATTTTTTTGCTATTTCGAAAACAATCTTTCGTGTATATTTATGATTTAAGCAAAATTAAGATTTAAACTTGTGAATCCAATTGATATCATAAAAAACGAAAATTTTCAAGATTAATTATAATGTTATAGTAATTCATTAAAGTTGGCACTTTTTAAACAATTTTATTTCTTTGCATGGTTACAACAATATACATATGTCAATTTATCAGTACAATTTATCAGAAGTTATTCAAAGGACTGATCATTCATTAAGATGTTTTATACACACACGCATGTAATTTATCTTGTGAAAGTTACGTAAAACAATATTTTCTGCATAGCCAACCGTGAGAATTAAAACGGATTATTTGCAGACAGCTTCAATTCCCGACTAAGACCTGAAGAATTCCATAAAGTGAGATTCCACCAAGTTAATCGGCCGCTATGGCTATATAAAATTATTTATGGGAGAGCGCAAGAAACTTAAACCGCCTAACAGTTTTCTCCTGATGCTCTCGGAAAGAATGCCACCCAAGGGCAACGTTCAAGAAACTCAGTGTTTCTCTCTTGATATCTAAATCTCTTGAGGACCGCAATTATTTCTCATTATAAATTCACATAACTATCAAAAGCAGCTACAGTTAATCGTGAAGCTGATAAAAATTTCATCGCCTTCGAACAACCGACGTTATTCCATGCAGCATGTAACAGCGAAGTAAATGTCATACATATCTATAAGGATCTAGGACATTCGTTCTGTTACTTCCAAATAGAATGACATCCATTGCTCTTGTTCTACAATATTGTTTTATGACGTGACATCATACATTTACGGTAGAAAATGGATAAAAAATTGAAACAATTCTCGAATTTCAGATTACCTAATTAGTTTTTAATTGTACATCGTGTTGATATTCTGCTGTTAAATTATTTGTAATGTTTATATGTATATTGAGCATTAATATTAACAAAATCTCATTTAGAATATCAATAGAAGAACGAAAGAGAAAGTAATTAGGTGGCTGTGATGTTGCTTTCTTTCACGTACGAAAGCTATTACTGGCACGAATTCGTAGTCATTCACTTTAATGGTAGGCTTTGGCAGCACGATGTTTGATTACCGATCGTCTTCTACGTTAACGTCCCTCTCTAGTTGTAGGAAGTATGATTTAGTATAGCGTTGTATAAGTAACGGATGGAGGAAATAAATCGAGAGGCGAGGTATTCATAAGATGACTACACGAAAATGGAACTCGCGCGGCGAATTATTGCAGCGAAATGAAAAATGGATAACAGCTGTATACTATTTACTTTTTTCCTCGATGTTATTTTTTAAATGGAAATTACCTGCCGATGGGAGAGTGGGCGGGTACGAGGAAATGTGAATGAAAAATTGTCGTGAAGCTTATTTATTAATCGAGATATTAATCGGCCCATTTGCGATCCTACGCGTCCTGGTCAGCACGGTATTAACTTCCATTATTTGAATGATACCTCCGGGACATTTTATTGTACCTATGCACGCGCGCATATCCGATATCTTCTAATCCGTTTTACACGGCCATACTTAAAATATAAATATGATACGTCGACACGCGACTCAGCGCACGCAATTCATGATTTTTTCGTGGCCTTTTTCCTTCGTTCAAGTGAATTCCTCGACGTCATTCTGCAAAGTTACGTTTGCACAATTGCTTATACAGTCTCTTTGTCTAAAGCCGTAAGATTTGCGCGGCGGCTGCGACGTTGAATCGCAAGTTATACTGCTCATGCGGAAATTTTTCGCCCACGTTAACACACTGTCTGAAGTTTTATTTAAATCCATTTTATTTTTTAAATTTTATTAGTAGATGGAGTATCAAATTAATATATAACGGAGTAAGATGTTCATAATTGTGAGACACATTCGAAGAAAAAATTTGCGTTTTAGTAATTTCAATTGTATATACACGGAGATAATTTTCTCTTAAAATTCACCCTGAAATCATGGTAGTTGTGGGACAACACCACCAAGAATTTTATGCGAGCTATTCTGATTAATATCTACCATAATAAAAAATATTAATATCTATTACATTAAAATATAAAATATGTTTGATTAATTTTACTAAAATATATCTAGGAAATTTCAATAATTTTTCAAAATTTACCAATCTACTTGGTAATTTTTATCACGTTGTTTGTAAAATGTCTTTTGTATATTTTAAAAATTTCTTGATTGTCAAGTTGTCCCAAGTTTGTAGTGAATTTAAGGGTAAAATATAACAAAAAATTCTCTCCGTGTAGGCACTGTTTTAACAACAGACTGACGTATAACAGACAATACAATATGCGTGCTTCCACGTATGTTATCCTAATATCACTTCGACATCACTTGATTTCTACTTTATATTCCATAGAAACAGACGTCGAAATCGAATTGAAAAGACTTAATATTTTGAAGGGTATTGATTGCATGTGTGCCGAGAGATTAGATGCTCGTCGAGTCCCTCAGAACTATCCCAATCCTGCTTTAAGCAGGGTCGCTCGCTACGATACGCGATACATATGGTCGCCCGCGGCCAGTTATCTCGTTCCCTCCCTCTGTCCCCCCCTCATATTAAATCGTAGCGTAATCCGACGCGCGGAGCGTAATCGTTCGCCTTCGTTCGTTCCGGATGCGCGTTATCGCCTCCGGCCGGTAAGTAACCCAACGACTCTACCCGCTGCCTTATCGGCCGGCGACGAAGCGGTCGCACCAGGTCCGTCATCACCTCCACCGTGTGTGCGACTATTGCATGAGATATCGCGGGTTAAGGACCCGCGAACGCCGCTCCAGTCCGCTAAAGGCGCAAAGTCGCGTGCCTGGTGAACGTCGTTAGACGGTCTCTCGAAGGCGAAATGATCACAGATCGTTAACTCTCAAAGCAGCAGCAACAGGACTGTTCAACACAGGCATATCTTATAATTTTAGAGAGTCTGAATTATTCTTCCAAAAAAAATATATATATGAAATAGAAGAATAATAATATCCTATATATTATTTAACGACTCTCCGATTTATTTAGCAATGCATTGGATACCTCGTTTTGACATGCTTGAAGCTTTGAGCCAATTACTACGTTCATCCGCATTCTCCTTTCTTCCGCTTTGTCTCCCCCTTCTCGAACGAAGAGGAATGGCGTGCGGTGTGAAACGAAACACCGCTGTATTATTCCGGCTGTGAGTCCTGAAGGAGAGAGTGTGAAGACGTTAGGGTTCGAGGAGAAGGACAGGAAGGGCAAGGAATTGAGGAAGACGCCCAAATTGACGTGTCCCGAGAGAATACTTCCGCCGACATCAATCAAGTCTCTCCTCTCTCACAGTCGGCGATTTTAGCCGCTATTTTGATCGTGAGAGAATGAGAGAGAGAGAGAGAAAGGGGGGAAACAAAAAAATTTTTAACTCGCTGTCACTGTTTCGACTGATGCTGTATTTTACGATATTTGTTCTGCACATCAACGTGAAGCGAAGCTTCAAATTTTTTATTCTATCTTGCGGGAAACCGATACTTCAATCAGCCGTATATCGATCTAATGTTCAAAATGGAGTTCTAAAATGGTTGTGGGCGTAATTCAGTTCAATCGATTCGAAATCACATTTAATTATTTAATTTGATGAAACTGAACATCGAGAATTGCGTTACAATGAGAAAATAGCATGCTTGTATATAATGAAGATAAGTTCAGACACACATATATACATTCATTTTGCTTGATATAAATAATCATCGTACAAAGTACACGGTAAATTTCAATTGTTCATTTGTTGAGCCGAACAAATGGTAGTATTTAATGAAGCCAGAAAACGCAATAATCTGCGGTACACCGCGACGAGCAGAACGCAGCTTTCATTAATTGTAATTGGAAAACAATGAGAGTTCTCGCCATGCATGTCTCACGTGGAAATTCTGTCAATCTATACATTAATCCCAAATAGTGATATCAATAATATTTAAATCTTTTTCTCACTCCTAATTTCTTCTGTGAGATTTCTCACCTACCACTTTAAACAATTTTTGCTTTATTTTTTCTTCTTTTTTTCTCTTCCTCTTGTTGGTCTTAAAGTACCATAGACTGGGCGCCACGGTAAAATCTCACTCATGATGTCCGCTAATCTGGTTAATTCGATAAGTCACTGCGTTAAAATGCACGTGATTTTCCTCGCGATTACTTAGCGACGACGTCGATCCGATATCATGCGCAGGCCAATTAATCATCCCGAATTAATTCACTTAATCTTGTTAGAGAGCTGCACTGACAGAGAATTTAAGCACCCGTCGAAACTTGGGTGGCTCGAGGAGAATGAGGCGAAAGGGAGGGAGGGTATACGCGGGCCGGCCCCCAGCACCTGCTCCCAGGTCACGAACTAGAACTTCGACAAGCCCTAGCCGCGACCCTGGCGACAGCTCTCCTCCACCGACGTTGGCCCACCATTTAATGTCTCAGGACGCGCCTTCCTATTCTCTCTCTCTTTTTCTGTCTTTCTCTTTCTCGCCTCTCTTCTTTCGGGAAATTCGCGGCTACGTTAATTAACTGAACGCACGGTGCGCTCGCGCGAGTCGGGGCTACGGTGAATCGATCGCGATTAAAAGTCCCGCACCGATGTAAACAAACTGCATCGCTGAGGGAGGAAGCGGAGTGGTTGCAGAATGCGCGAGAGAGCGACCGGGAGGGAGGCACAAGGTGAGAGAAAGAGTGAGAAGGACAGAACGAGCGAGGGAGAGAGAAAGAGAGAGAGAGAGAGTAGTCGACGTTGCGATGCGTTACCTCGCGCGGAGGTCATTGACCGAGGGTGCAACGAGAATGGAGGGGTAACAAGACGGGTACGGGGTTGTGGGGGGAAGAAGAGAAGAGAGAAAGAGAGAGATATGGCCGAAGGAACGGCAGGGGTAAGGGGAGGAGGAGGAACGCACGGAGAGCGAGAAAGAGGAGGAGAAGGGGAAGCGAATGCAAGCGCCGACTGTTGGAGGGGTTTGCGTGC
Source organism: Temnothorax curvispinosus (assembly GCF_003070985.1). NCBI lineage: Eukaryota > Metazoa > Arthropoda > Insecta > Hymenoptera > Formicidae > Temnothorax > Temnothorax curvispinosus. The sequence goes on from NW_020228150.1 coordinate 47,303, forward strand.
AGTTGCATCGACCGACGACGGCTCAGCTGTGCATCCGCACCCCCTTGCATCCCGCCGCCGTCGTTGTCGCCGCCGCCGGCACCCGGCCCTCCCGCCGGGTGAACCCTTGCTCCTCTGGCAGTCCATCGCTCTCTCTTCTCCATCCCTCCCCCTTCGCCCCCCGCCCCCGCCCCCGCCCCGTCCCCGTTCACCACCCCGTCATTTCTCCTGGCGCTCACCCCTTTCTCTCTCAAGCCGAGTCTCGCGCCCCTCGCGGCCCGGACCTCGCGCAACCACCGAATCAACGACGTCGGCGTCACGGGGGATGCTGTGCGCGCCGCGCCTGTGAACGTGACCCTCAAAACTGAGGGTGTGCATGTACACACTTACTCCGACGGCTGTGCTGTGGGGTAAGCGCGCGTCCGCGCGAGGTGCTATATTGTACATACGTGCGCGCAATGGACGCTGATTAATTAGGATCGTGAACGCGCGCACACGGGTCCCATTGGAGTATCTTGCGAGGTGCGAAATGTTAAACGTTGTTGGAATTTATTTATCACGGGGGAGAATAGAGTACAGACAAACGAAAGTGTATTTTTCTATTCACTTCTCGAATTTTTCGAAATATTCCGATTTTCTTCGCGAATATCCGTTGCTTATATTTTTATACATTTGCAAAAACACAGTTACATGATTGTAAATAATGTAGTAATGTATGTAAATAATGTAGTAATTATATATAACAATATATAACTGTTAGATACATTTAGAGTATTTTTACTATCGTTGCACATTGCATCTGATTGTGGTATTATGTATGTACCTAATTACTATAAGATATTTTTATGCTAGTATTCCATTCAGTATTTATTTTATATACAGAATACTACATTTCTCCGAAGCACACTGCGTATTTATATTTGCTGTTAAGGTTCAATATATTAGAAAACATTTACAGTTCTTTTTGCGAGTGTGCTGAACAAAATTATATGCCGGAAATATTAATTTTAGATAATAGAACCTTTTATTTTTTCTCTCCCTAATGACGTAATATCTTAATAAATCAGATTTTATGCTAGCAATGAACCTTTTGCTCATTATATGACATCCAAGATATAATTACTCTTCTTACACGGACTAAGGGATGTCTGTTTGATGTTCCTCGTGTCTGCAGATTGTGTTCCGAACCTATCATTGTGCATAAATCTTCTTGGACTTAAATTTGGCAAAAGTTAAACAATAAACTGATAATTATTTTATAATGCAAAATTAAATTTAAAATGAGAAAGAAAAGGCTGTTTTATTCTCTGTTCACAAGGTTAAAAATAATCCTCTGATAGTAAATTATAAAAATAAGACGTATAATTTATAGGTATAGACTAATTTTAACAAATTTTTCAATTTTATTTTGCATTCAAATCACGCGTTAGTAAAACACAACTGTATCACATTTATATCATAGTACCCTCTTTAACGTAATCTATGTTCTGTCTCCACACACAAGATATGCAAAATACAATCTTAAAGAGATTCTTCCGACGACACATCGACTGAAGCGAACTAAACTGGTTGCAGTTTGTTCTTTTGTTGTAAATGCAGCTGTACAAATACAGCTAAATGCAATTTCTATAAATTTTTACCATTAACAGCGATAAAAAGTAATATTATCGGTCGTATGGAAGATAATAAATAGTCGACGCGATTCAAATCAATATCGAATTTTAAACGCTGAGTGTTCGCCGTCATGAAACACGCATCAGTGTAAATTAAAATAACAAATATATGACAAAGTGCATTTGTAATTCCGAATATATGTTTACGTAAAGTGTTTTAGATAATAGATGTTATAGTGTTCACTTCTTTCAAAAATTTGTAAATCGGAAATCGTGTTGCGCAAGTCAAAGACTCGTTAGACTAGAAACAAACTCTCATTAAACTGTATGAATTAATCAGCAGTACATTTTGCCGTTATTCTACATTATAGTAGAAGTGTTACATATAATACTGTATATAATATGCATATTTAATGACATTTTCACATGTTTTCACACATCTTTATGTATAAATGTAGAAATATCCTCATTTTTCATGAAAGCATTGGAAAACGTTTCAATTATTGAACAAAAGACAAACTGATATTCTTTAATCATTGTATAAGAAAACGACTTCTATTATATGAGGGTTTTATAACTTATAACTAGAACAACCGATATCGTTTTATTAAAGGTGAGTACAAGACAAATGTTACATATATGTATGTACATCGGACATTCATAAAATTACACGATTAACCCACTTTGAAGGAATTGACATAACATGATGTAAGAGTCATTCTTCATCTCTTCTTTCATACCAATTCGTTTCTCATTTAAAGTGTCCAAATAAGTGTTCACAAAGTGTCATCCAAGCTGTCAATTCAGTGAAAAAATTCTGCTCTATCAATCTCTCTAATTTCGCTGTGTCGCGACCAAAATCGCTTTATCTGCGATTCAATCAATCGGACGTTCTGTTCAATTATTTTCATAGATTTTAAGAATTACCGTGCCACGGGAGCTAGGCTGCCGCGACGGATAATCCAGTGCCGATAACCATCATTGACGTCGGTTGCGAGCTAGCTAGCCGAGAGCGCGCGGAGAGCCTCGGCGGCGGCGGTGGGAGCGTCGGTACTCAGAATGCCGTTGCACCCGGTTTACGACCGGCGGACCGGTAGTCTGCTGCATTATGCGATATACGACCGTGGCTATATCCACGTGTCTGGCTGACGGTGGTGGGCAGGGGGGAAAGAGGGGGAGGGAGCGGTACCGCACCGGCGGGGCGGGAACGGGCGAGGGAGAACACGACCGTAGCGGAAGGACGCGGGTGCATCGGCAAGACTTCGAAACTCGGTGCCCAGGAACGATTTTCAACGGGCGGATTGACCTGTTACGAGATCGGCAACCGGCCCGTTGCGAAAGCGGCATCTCCCTTAACTGCCACCCCTGTCCCCGCCGTGTAATTGCATCAAGCGCAACGGAATTTCGCGAGCCTCACGGCGGCGGGCGCACGCATGCCGCTCCTCCTCGCTCGAGCGACGATGCTGCACGTTAATGGCTGCGAAGCTGGACGACGACGAAGGGCTCTGCAGCAGTAAGGATATTGACTGCCAATTGTCTAAGAACCTCGTAATAGAAATTCGCGATGTAACTTGGGAGTTATCCCTCCGAAGCAAGATGAAGCTTATTTCCTTACATCGCGGCCATTGAATAAATTGACAGACCATTTCGAATAGAAGCTATATTAATATTACGTTTGAAAAACTAGATAAATTTTCTCAAAAATCGGAGAAAATTAATTGCTCGTCGTTTCATATCTTTAGCATTTTTAAAATATCAATCAAACGCGAAATTTTGATGAAAAAATTAATTTTGTAATAAACAATGCATTAAAAATCGATAAGTAATCGATTAAACCAATAACTTAATTGAGTTAAATAATATTTTGTTATTTTTAACTATTATGTGTGTCGAAATTTATTATTTTAACACAAAACAGTATTATTTCATTGGTTTAGTCAAATTAACGACATATTGAGTAGGAGTAGTGGCGACCTATAGGAATAGTTAAAAACTGACTCAAATTGAGTATAACTTGACACTACAAATTTAACAGTGAAAGATGATTATGGGCTAATATTAAAAGATTCCCGTAACAGCACGTCTAGCATCTCGAAGACAATCGTTCCTCAGCTGCAGGAATATGCAGTATCCATGACAACGTGCATGACGCGCTGATGTATACGTTGTACGTACTCATGATGGGGTAGGTCAACGCACGGTTTGTCGCTTGGCAACCTAACAACCTACCTACCCTACGGCCAACTGCATCCAAGGATTAAAACCCCCCTTTTTTTAATCAACGCCTTTGTCCTGTCGTTCGATTGTCTGCATTCGAAGAGAGAACGCAACCAGAACAGGGGAGGATTTGATGGACTAGAAGCATACTTCAAACGTCGTTCGCTCGTAGAGGCTGAATCTTAGATTCTCACGACATCGGGAATACATTTATTTTCTTCGAATTGAGGTTCAAGGAGATTTTTATACATCGATTAGCGTTTCTTACCTCTTTTTTTTTTCTTTATAAAATATGATAATTTTCGTGAACGCAATCATTTTCTTTGTTAAATGTAATCCGCGATAAATGTTCTCACGCAATGGTGTGTACGATACTGATAAATCGATTTCTCATATCCGGATCGATCGCGATATCCTTGAATCTGACTGGGAAACAAAAGTGCTTGGTGGGTGGCCGCGTGGGCCGCGAGCAGGAATTAGGTTAAACTGCGAGCAATTATGACAGGATATGATTTAGCCTAGCTTTCTTAACCGTCAATTTCTGCGTTATGCACGCCAACGGCTATCCGCACGCCACTGTATGCTCGGTGCCGATCGGTCAGGGCCGGCCTTTGACACGTATTTTCCCGTCTCGCGCTTCGCTGGCGAATTTAAAAAATTCTACGATCGATAACAACTTTCGCGCACGGCGCCGATGAGCTGTGAGACTTTTTAAAAATAGGTTGCTGGGGGGGGGGTTTATCACATATGATTGTAAAATAGGTCACAAATCTTGCAGTAAAGTGGAATACAAAACAGAAACATAATGAAATAGGTATTTCGTAAAATTCCACTGTAAATGAGATTGCAATAACATTATTTAATACCGAGTCGGGGTAATGTAATACATTAGTTTACGTTACATTATATAAAGATATCAAATATATGATATGTAAATAACATTGTTACCGAATTTCTACCGAGAATTTTATTTTTACATGAATGGTGTTAGTTACGCAACAGATTTATCTCATTAGAATATCATATCAATATATTTTGATGTTAGATAAATTTCTACATGTTGATTTAAATGAATTAATTCAGCTGATACAGAACAAGTGGTTGATAGACACTTTATTATTTCGCCGTCATTAAACGAACGAAGCATATAAGATCATTGCGTTCGCATTTCTTGCTCGTCTGAGATACGATAAATTTCCACGAGCACGTACGATTATGCGTGCATCTGTTTCCACGTGTTTACCCGTGCGTGTTATATACACGCAACACGCTATCACGTATCACGTCCCACCGATGGAACAGCTGCCCCGGCACCCCTCGTCGCCGTTCCTTCTTGCGTGAAACTTACGACTATATCGGCGACAACGGTCTATTATTAACCTGGGCGCGATAAAACCGCGGCTTCGTCGAAATTTCCTGTTTCAGTGGGCTAACGAGGCCGAGAAGCGTGCGGCGGCACGGCTCTATATTTTCACCCGCTCAAATGTAAGTTATCATAAGGGAGATTTATTTCCCCTTCACCTCGCCATTTGCAATGATGTTTCAAAATTTATTTTGCTTTTATAGCGGAGATTGGAAAATATTTGTGCCAAACTCCGCGCAGCTCGCTTCTCGTTCAAAATAAAAGAATGCCAAATTTTGTACATGTAAAACATTTATGATTTATGTGAATGACAATCCATATAAGTGAGATTATATATGGATTATATATATATCAAATGAGATTATACATATAAAATGTTTTGATCGGTAGAAGCATGTAACAAAGAAAAATTCTTAAAATTAAATTAAATCTCAATACGAGCGTGTCACGATGCAGCAATTCACATCGCCGGAACATTCGCGAGAACGCCTCGAGACAGACTCGTGGCAGATGCTTAATCAGATGTAAGATTAGAAACAATGCCGTTCATGTACACGCGCGCATGCGGTTTGCGGCTTAATTATAGAAAGTAAACGTCAATGTCCTGCGCTGTGTCGCGCTGTTGATGACCCGTCGCGAAACTGTAGGAAGAAAGTGCTAACAATCATATAGTACGACAGTTTCCGCGTACGTACTTGCGTTTGCCGGTGTCGCGTAAGAAGTCATGACCACAATCCCCGTGACTGCATTTCGCACCTAATGGCATCGACGGAATTTCGATTTAGATTGCGTTGCGTCAAATGTTTTGCAGTCGTGATTAATTAGCCTCGGTCGCTCGTTCCTTCCGCGTTAGAGTCTCATACAGGAAGTCCTAAGAGGCCGAACTTAACTTTAATGTTTTCGATAAACTTAACGATGATTTTGTAACATCCAACATTAAACAGCTTCTCTTTTAAGTCTTTAATTAAAATTCCAAGTTGAATAAAGTCAAACATGAAGAGAAGAAAAAGTTAAGTAAACGTGATTTTGTATTATTAACAAGAAAAAATTGCACCTCAAAGTGCACGATTGAATTGATTCGAAAAAATATATAGAAGCATAATTTGAATTTATTATAACTTGTACGAAATATGTTGGATAATATAGCCGAGTTTACGGCAGAAAAAAATCATCATACACGAAATTCGGCCGTTTCGCGTTCTTGTGAAGACAGAACGAACGTGCAATGCCGGATCGAGATACGGGCTGGGGGAAAGAATTACGTAACCCCCGCATAGACAAAAGAAGCGATCAGTACTACGAGGTCGTGCCGGAAGCAGCCAAGGAGGATCGTTCCTTCCTCTTGAGAGCCAATCCCGCTATCTTACGCTCGCTTTGTAACCGATCGATCGTCCCGCTCTCTCCGTCTCACCCATTCACGCCCCCCGTCGTCGGTCCCTCGCGCCACTACATCTTAAATCCCTTTTTTTCCTCTTCCCTCACCCTCTGCTCTCTCTCTCCCTTTCCCTCTCCCTTTCTCTTTCTCTCGCGAAGCAAGTAACTCGCCGCTAGTTTCTTCACCGGTCACCGATTGCGCATGCAATCCCGCTCTACCCTCCACCCTCGCGCACGGGGGACTCGTCAGATTAAATTCGAAACGGCCTGTAAAGCGTCAGCTTCGTGTGTTTTGTGTAGTTTGGAATACGTGTAGCGCAGAGTGCTGCGCGCCGTAAGGTCAACGACCTGTCTACGCTGCGAGCATACACACACACATATACACACATAACGCACGAACACTCGTACGGAGAGCCAATACAACTATGCACCTCCGACAGATGGAGCTGGATCTTTCTCTCTCGCTCTCTCTCTCCCTCTCCCTCTTTTTCTCTCTCGCTCCGCTTTCCTCTCCTTCGTCCTCTCTCATTCTGCTTTCCTCTCCTTCGTCCTCTCTCGCTCTCTTTCCTCCCTCCGAGCTCTCCTCTCTCTC